>NC_133484.1:18741498-18763594 GCF_025370935.1 Choristoneura fumiferana
ACGCACGACTACAAACCTGCGGATCGGAAAAAAATCCTAGCAGATAATACTTACTATAGGTAGTTTATTGAACGAATCGACAACTGTTTTCGACTCGAAGGTAACAAAGGTAGTGTAGATGATTTTGAACTGCTCGTAGTCTTCTGCTGATTGTGCCAAATCATCGGTTATGATATCTAACAAATTCAATTTATATAAGTAGTACAAATTAGCACGGATAATTTTTTACCGCAATTTGATACCAGTTATCGCGAGTGGGTGAACTTTTGCTGTTATGTAAGTATTTCGTAAGTATTTATTTATACCTATAAAGGCAAAAACATGGCCTAAAAATGCATGAGATTTGGCAAACGTATTCCTTGAGGATCGCAGAGGTGCAAGAAGTTTTTTTTTTTTTATTCGAATACCTACACTACAGAGTAGATTTTTTTTTCACGCGGGAGCGAAGCCGCGGATAAAGCTTAGTAATATATATACGAACTGAGAAATCCAGATGCAGAAGCCTAGATAAACTCTTCGTCAACTCTTTTCATGGTTAGCAACTTATTAATAATTGATATTAGCAGCTTAGGATTACTAATTCTCTACTAAAAGTCTTACCACAGAAATTGAGTGATGATGATGATGATAATTAGGATAGTAAACTCTGTATGGTTTTTATTACCTCTTGATAGAAAGAGCTTACACGAAGCACTGTTCATAAAATATTAGGTATGTCTAAAGGCACTGTTACACATGCTCGTTACTGGACTGAAGCAAACGCGTTCACACTTGCTTAATACCTTTCCCCCTTCCACCCCGTCTCGAGCTTGCCACTAATAAGCATGCTCGATAGTAGCATGTCCTGTTCACACATGCTACTAGCTAGCATTTGCTCAATAGTAGCATGCTTTCTTGCTACTAAAGAGCATGTGTAACAGTGTCTTAAGGGACTTTGGCCTTACGGATGCCCTTGATAAACTTGATTGCCTGGGCATTCCTGTGCGTGTCGTACAAGGTGACTAAGAGCCCTGGTGGCAGCGCTCTCTATTGCCAACTACGAATTCCAAACTCCAGCTCTGCGGCGTGGAAGGTAAGGAAAAACCTCCGCACTATTTTCCCAAGAAACTCGTCCTGTAGATTTGCTACTGATTTTCAACCGACGATCATGACCACTTTAGCATGGTAGTAACTACGAAAAGTAACTATAAATATAACCTGAATAATAGCAAGACCATCAACCAAGACAAGAAACCGTGATCAGAATCTCGGTAATTTCTCAATTTATCGTACACATATTATGAACACTTGAAAGGCGTTTGGCTCGTATTATAATATGCGAACAGTTATCCAAGACCCTGCTTCTAATTATCAATAAAATACTTATAGATTTTATAGGTCGTAGTAAAATTTTCGAGTAAAGTACAGTTGGTACAAAATTTCGTGACTCGATAAAGAAATGTGAATATTACTCGAAGGAGTACCCCGATCGGGTAGCTAAGTGTCGCAATAGACTTTCGCTAGCTGGCGCTGTCTATTTGAGTGTGTGCGTGAGCTCCTAGTGTCCGTGTACGGCCGCAATTGACGTTCAAAGTAAAGCACCTCGTTTGCGGCTTTGGCGGAATATTTCATTTCGAGTGTGGGGTCAAAAAATCGGTTACGCTTAGATACTCCCGCCATTAGTTTTTGGTGAAATAATTCTTCATAATTTACGAAAAAAACCTGAAAAAAGGAACTATGATAACAGCGCCATCTAACGGGACATTGCCCATGAGCTAACCAGGAGCAAACCCCTTAACCAGTGTGATACATGATACCTTTGGCCTGCACTTTTCATCAGGTGAGATGAAGAAATTCTCATATCAGCGAAATTGTTTTCTCGAGACAATAAATTACGATCTTTAAACTGAAATCAACAAATTTGGCCGGGCTGGTCGTCCGTAGAAGGCACTCAGCCCAGCGAGGACGAGCGCGAGAACCATCAGCGAATTAGTTCCCTTGATAGATTCTTGTTTCGTCGGAATTTTTCAGTTACAGAAAACTATGGACATGTGGCTTTAATCATATTATTGAAGACTAAGGTGGTGTTTTTCCTGGAAAATTATGCTATTTCGTTACAAATATTAATCAAACTTGGGCAGTAGTTCCCACGCGGGCCCAGTGCGGATTGGTAACTTCACACACACCATTGAACTGCTTCGCAGGTTTGTGCAGGTTTCCTCACGATGTTTTCCTTCACCGTAAAGCTCGTGGTAAATTACAAATGTAATTCCGCACATGAATTTCGAAAAATTCAGAGGTGCGAGCCGGGGTTTGAACCCACGAACCTCTGCCCTCTCATTCTGAGGGGAGGCCTGTGCCCTGCAGTGGGACGTTTATAGGCTGGGATGATGATGATGATGATGATGATGAATCAAACCGATTTCTGGGTAATTGAAGTCAACAAAACAAGCAAGAATCCGGCGGATCGGGAACTAATCCATCAGCGGCATGTCTTCGGGCCGGCCCGGCGTCGACGGCTGTGACCGGGCCACCCAAATGAGAGGGCACTGACCTGACTGAGGACAGCACGGAGCCCTGGTCGGGCTGGTCGTCCGCGGACGGCAGCGAGCCCAGCGAGGACGAGCGAGAGAACATCAGCGGCGTGTCTTCGGCGAGCCGGCCCGGCGTCGACGGCTGCGACCGGGCCACCGGCTCCGTCGCGAACGTCACCGCCTTCGATCCTGGAAGGTTAAGTGACACAGGTCAAAAACCAGCGTGTGGTACAGTCACCAGCATTAATATCTGCCACAGCGGAGCGTGCAAAAATATCTGACACGTCCTTCCGGCCCTAGAAATAGAGTCGTATCAGATATTTATGCACGCTTGATGTGTCAGATATTGCTGCTGGTGACTGTACAACCTCGCTAAATAATATTCACTTTTCACATAAGCGAAATGCATAATAACAAACAGCCATTT
Source organism: Choristoneura fumiferana (assembly GCF_025370935.1). NCBI lineage: Eukaryota > Metazoa > Arthropoda > Insecta > Lepidoptera > Tortricidae > Choristoneura > Choristoneura fumiferana. Next base: position 18,744,439 of record NC_133484.1, read on the forward strand.
TCAAAGTTATGTTAACAGTTGTTACATTAATAGGTATTTCCTCCTGGGACCTAACTTTTTTGACAGACTTTTTACTCACGCCCTAGACGTGGTCCACCAGCTTTATTTTGGATATTGTTTCAAAATTCTCATATAATGTATCAAACGGGCACAGCTTCTAAGCATTATTTTAGGGTGCAAACTGAAAATAAAGACCATTTAGGTCGCGAATGTAATGTAAACAGCTCAAGGTCTTTCGTCGTACAATAAAGACAGCGTTCTGTCATAGCATAGATATCACTAGTATTACATTCACTAAGGGGCTGTTTCACCATACATTGATTAGTGTTAACTGACGTCTTAAATGTGATGCCGTCTCTATTTGTTTTGTTCGAATAGACGGAGACGGCTTCACATTTAACCGTCAGTTAACACTAATCAATGGATGGTGAAACAGCCCCTAAGCCTTTCTTTATTTAGCACCACACAATGCTGATTTCATTAAGAAATTTATTCATTTAAAAACTCACCTTCTTTATCTTTGGAAGAGCTAGCACTTTGGTCCTGAACGCTGGGTTCCACGTTAATGGTAGCCATCGCATTCTTCTTCGCCAAGCTGTCTTCTTCAGTGGGCTCGCCGAGACTGCTTAGCGAAGAAACCCTAGAGAAGTACCCCGGCGTCCCTTCATCGCAATAGTTCACAGGCTTTTCGGGGCTGATCATACCCGAACTGAATTTGGTATCGAATACGCTACGTTTCTCCGGGATAGGCTCAGGATTCTGTGGGGTAACTATAGCTCTGTCGTTATCGTGTCTCGGAGGATCTTCTATTGAACACGTGTCTTTTTCGTCGGAATGCGTCATGACTTCAGGGTTTTCTTTAACACTAGGTGTCGTTTTAGGTTTCCCGTCTTTACCTATAATTCGTAAATCGGACATGGATGTGGCGGTTGAGAAGATTATGGGCGTTTCGTACGGAGTGCCTTCGGTGGCGAAGTGTTTGAGCGTGTCCTCGTGAACGGAAGGTCCGGGCGGGTCAGAGACGTCGGAACCGTTTTCTGAATGATGCTCCGCGTAACGCAGGGAATAATCCGTCGGTTGATCCAGATCAGTCTCTTGGTAATCGCCGAATGTGCTCGGACTGTCTTTTTTATACTTCTTAGTGGGTTCCGACTTGGGTTTATCTTCAGCTAGGGACGGTTCGGGCTCGCTCGTTTTGGTTTCCGAGTATTTTCTACTGAAATCTATGGGTTGGTCGCAGGAATCCTGGTCGACGTCATAACCAGATTCCGTGTAGTTGGTTCTCATGTCAGTAGTTCTTGGTGGCGGTATTGGGGGTTGCGTAGAGTATCTGAGGAAACCGTCTTTGGCTGAAGGTTTCGAGGCTATTTTAAACGCTTCGCCGCCCGTCTCACTCTTCATCAGTCCTTTGTTTCTAGGTGTCGGCACGGGAACTTTGCCAGTGCGCATGACTCTTTCGAAAACTGTGTCCGAATGCGTGCTCGTTACGGAATCCTTGCTGTCTGAACGGTTTACGTTATTGGAGCTTCCCGTTGTAGAGCGCGTGACCAATGCACCTTTCAGTAGAGTGTTACTGCAGCTCAAATAGCTAGCCAAGTGTGCGCTGTGACTGAGCGATATCTGTGACGTCAGAGCACCCATCAAGGGTGAACTGGACGTCATTCTGTGCCTTTCCAAATTCATAGCGATCTGGCGCTCAGTAGCTGTGAAGAGATTTTTCTCTTCCCTGTTACTAGTGGTAGGAGACGTCGCCGGTTCTATATTGTCGCACGTTTCAGCTAAGTTCTGGTCCAGTTCTTGTTCTAGAGCTTTTTGTTTTCTGGCTCCTAGTGTGGGTAAAGCTGGTAAGTTCATTGTCCTCGCGGTTGTATCGAGTGAGATTATGTGCGTCTTTCCTGGTTTAGAGTTCAGTAGGTTTTTGAGGGCAGCGCCGGAGCCCATGGCTATCATCTTGTGCTTGGAGTGGATTAGGCTTCGTAGCATCGGCACGGCGCCGTGGTCCCATAGGAATTGCTGGTCCTGTGGGCACCTCGCGGAGAGATTCCAGAGGGTGCCGCAAGAGTTGCTGACGACGGTTAGACTCGGCGACTTGAGGTGCTGCAGTAAGACACTCAAGCAGTTTCTCTCCCGGAGAATCTGCCTGTAATCTTCGCGGACGGCGATGTGGCTCGACACATTCCTCATGATGCCGCCGGCATTTTCTACTATCGCTAGCGTTTTTGTTGGCGAGTCATAGCTTAGCATGTCAACTAGGAATCCTAAGGCTCCGTCGACTGAGCACAGAGCTACCTTATTCATCGAGCAATGCGCTGTCAAGTTCCAAAGGGCTGACAGCACAGATTTGAGGGTAGCTTCCTTCTGGCAGGTCATCGCCGCTTTAGTAAGACCTTCGACGGCACCCACTTCTCTTAGAACTTTTTTGCTGCTCGAATCAGCACGCCATGATAGGTTCCTTAATACTGCCGCTGTCACCTGGAAAAGAAGAGAAACGACAAAATTAAAATCTCTCTCAAATATCAGTAAAGTAATGAAACAACTTTATTTAATTAGTTAATTATTCGTACCTGTCTCATGTCATCATTGGGCGACTCCAGCTGTTCGACCAGCGCGAGCATGAAGTCTTTAAACGAGCACAGCAGGGACTTGTTGTTTCCGTCGCCAAAGGTCAGGTTCGTCAGGGTCATGCCCGCGTATTTCCTCATGGTGAGGCAGGTGTTGTCATCAGTTCTGCTGCCGTGCGCAGCCTGGTCCCCACTCACCAAGGCTGCGAGTGCCTGAAGCCCGCCCAGTTGGCACACCACATGCCTATGTTCCTCGTCGAAAGAGAGCTTCATAAGCGCCGCGACACTTTGGCTCGGATGCTTTGTACCATCATCCTCGATAACTTCTTTCCCTTCCTTTCTGTTCTCCACGACGTCTTCTAATATGTAGCAGTATTCTCGGACTTGTTCTAATAGTCTCCACACTCTCGCTTCCCGCCTGCCGGATTTGTCGTCGGTCTGCGTGTGTATAATGTTTCGTAGCGCTTTTGCAGCGCGATCTCGAGTCTCTCTAGGCACTTTCGAATGGATCAGCTGCACCAATAATGGTATGCAACCGGCTTGTCTCATGGCGATACAGCTTTCCACCGATCTGCTCATTTCTAATAGAGGTCCGCTGAGATCGGCGTTGTTTTCTGGTGACAGGCTGAGGAGGGATATTAGAGAGCAGACGCATTCCATTTTGTTTTCTAAATTTGAGGATGGCCGGTGGCCTTCAGTGGATCCGTTGCTGGAAAAGCTTCTGACGCTGGCGGAATCGTGGCCGGTCCAAACGTCGCGCTCCCCTGGCCACGTCCCCCTGTACAGTTGGGAAGCCCGTTTGTCGCGTTCGCTAGACCTTGCCGCATTTTCTAACCCGTAATGCAGCGTGCTTCTATAATTCGTTCTGTGCGGTCTTTCGTCTTGAGGTAAATACGTTGGTGTCTTTACAGGTTTTTTGGGAAGGGCGCCGGCTTTCTTTTGTGCCTGATTGTCGTCATCTACTTCATCATCTAGGAAATTAGGATTGGTGATGTCGCTGCGTTCGTCGAATTCATCTGGTGACGGCGAATGATCAAGGAAGTGGGGTTTAGGGATGCGGCATTCGATATTTGATTTGGACGGGAGTGGGTAGTCGTCGTCGAGGAAATGTGGGCGGCGTAGGGGGTCGGGTCCCAAGGTCTCGAGTGCCAGCGTGAGGTCTCTGGAGCGCGCCTTGTCTGTTTTAGGGGGTAAGGGTTTGGGTTTGGTGTCTGCAGGGTCCATGGGGCGGCGCGCGTCCGGTGAGAGAGGGGAGGGGTCTTGGGACCCGCGAGGGGGCTCGCTCGACGTCGAAGGGGTGCAGTCATCGCTGGCGGACGGTCCGGAGTCAGTTAACGGTGAATTTGAAGAGTCCATGCTGCTCCAAGGATCTAGCATAACTTCGTTCTCCAACTGTAACAAGCCGAAATGCAACTGTTAAAGCGAGGACCTTATAAGGTGAAATGGGTGAAGGTGGCAGCTTAATGTCGCGAGGTAATCCGCTTGAGAGTGATTACGGTCGAAATATGAAAAGTTAACTGGTCAAGGTCGATCGCGAGCAATCCCGTGTTGTGTAAGGTAAGTAATATTTTTATCGAGGCATTAAAGTACTGAACTGCACGCAATTAAAGTTAACACGGAAATACTTTCGTTTCAACCCTCTGTAAAAGCAATACTCATAAAAACAGGATGTTCAATCGATATTTAAATTCCGTTCGGTCACGTTACAACTTCCAACGGTATCAATACGAGTACCAAATTCAAAACGACCAACTGTTATTGATCCAAATTTCAAATATGACAGAGGGAGGCCATTCGTTTCCTGTTCTGGCGCGCTAATACGTCTTTGCATTTATTATGTGTTCTGTTCCCCTCGTATGAAAACCACATTAGTAACATTAACACATGGGCTTAGTGACATACTGTGACTCACTGAGTACTTACGTCATTGGTTAAAACGAGTTCCCATTGGAGAAGGACAATAAATTAAACGAAACACGAGATGCGTAAGGCATGACAATGGTGAACTCAAAAGGTTACAGACGCATAAAAGCATGTCGTTTTAGGCACCAAAACAATGTTTAGAGACAATTAGAATTGTTCGCTTTAGAGTACGGGGTTAAAGCATTTACGTTTTTGCTGTTTACGCATACCTATCGTGACATTTATACAGGTTGGAAAAAAATTATGTGTCCTGGAGGGAAACTCCATTAAATCCTTTAGTTAGCTCATTTTACTTACAGGGTTTTTTTAAGAAATAAAAGTACACAAAGATTTTCTAAAATTTTCTTTCACGTTTACGTGTTCTTCGTATCAGAATTGATGACAAAATAAATTTAATGTTATGTTTCACGTTTCCTTTTTATTTCAAATACCAAATGTTTATTAGAGACTTTGTGTTTATTTTTTGAATGCTTAACTCTCTGGTTCGATTCCTAAGTGAGACAAGCGAATTTTAGAAAATCTTCGAATGCCGCTTTGTTTCTTTTTGAATATAAAATAATGTTTTCTTGAAGTAAAATGAGCTAACTAAAAACCCCTAATACCCCTGGTGTTGCAGATGTTTATGGGCGGTGATGATCTCTTACCATCAGGAGACCCACTAGCTCGTTTGCCAACCAGTCGAATAAAAAAAAAAAACTAAAGGATTTAAGGCAGTTTTCTTCCGGCGTCAATTTTTTACCCAACCTTTATATTAAACGTTGATCCAATTGGGAATGGCGTATATAGGTCATTGCTTTATTACCATAACTAAATTACTCATGTATGTTGTGTAACAAACAAATGCTATTAGCACGAGTTGAGAGTAATTTTTGAAACGGTAGGGTGAATATTGGAGCGTTTCGACCGCTCGGCTAACCGAATGACGTTTAAACGTCATTACTATTCCACGTTTATTAGCACAACGGAAGGAAACGTTGATCATGCAACAATTTAGGATCGGTGCGGTGAGTTTTCACAAAAATTTAACCCTGAGCATCATCAATTTTAATAATACTTGCCGATACGGTAATTAGGAAAAAAACCACCGCGTAAACGCTGAATATTTACCCCACAATAATGGATTAGAAACCGCATTAGTTACATCGTTCTTCTGCAATAGGAAATCATGAATCAACTATTATACATATTTTAGTAGCGTGTTTCTAGACTTCCATGAACATCAATTTACTTTCCACACTTATTACCTACAACTTGATTCAAAATGTCTGATATCATTAACTTCAACAATTCCTTTTACCACCGTCGTGAACGCACTCATAAATAAAAGATCTTCCAAAAACATCGAAACTTGTCGGACCGTACCTGGCTTATAATTTTGAATCTTTTAATTTAGTAATTTTATCAATATGCCTCATAAGAGTTCAAGGAACATGAATTCCTTTTTCATTGTTCCTTTTTGATCGTCTTTTTTTTGTTTTTCTCTTATTTTATTTATAGTATTACTGAGTTTCTCAGGTCGAAGTGTAATTAATATCCGAATAAGGACTGTATGAGCTGGCTGAAATAATTTGACTTCTTATTTATTTTATTGGTTCCGGATTAAGTGTTTTTCACAAAATTGTACCTAATAAATAATATATCATGCACATTAGATAACTTATAAGATTCTTTCTTACCCCGCCAATAAGTCAGCTGCTGCAATATTTAGTACCTACATATACCATTCTTCAACGCGCAAGACAAGTTCACTATTTTCGCCAATTATTCCAAAAGGTCAATTAGGTACTTGTGTGATCTTAAAAAATGCCCTGTGAAGTCGCTGTGACAGACACCGGGGACTGTAGTGGACAATGGGCGGGGTTCCGTTGCGGGTTCCGGCGGCACAATGGGTGGCGCCGGCACTTGAGTGATCGGTGCCACGCGGTCGTTTCCGATTAGCATCGACGAGGCGTCGGCTTTGCTTGGGGCTTGGAGGTCGATGCGCTTTTGTTTCATAGTATATACAAGGTGTTATTGTGCTCAGTCTAAAACAGTGATTTGCTCGTGATTGGTTAAATAAAACTAAATGAGCCAATCGCAAGCAAACGTCAAACGGACCTCACGATACTAACGCCATCTAGCGATATTTCGCCTCTGTGAAAACCCTGTAACTTTTAGACCAGTGCTGGGTAAACTTTCTTCATAGGATGCCAGAAAGTTACAGATTTATATATTTTAAAGGGGGGCCAGGTCGTCAGTTCGTCTGTCTGTCCGACTATTAGGACCCTTTTTCTGAGGAACGCGTGGCGGTATCAAAGCTGAAATTAATATCAAATAATTAGGTCTGTTGCTCTTTCATGAAATATGTTACGAAGGTAGCTCTTATGCACAACCAATAAGAAAAGTCTGAAAAACTTAGTTTATGTCTGTCTATGTTAGTACCGTCTATAATGAACCCACTATGCTCCCATGCCAAAATACAGCTTGCTAGTAGTATTCGAAACGAAACGAATACTCAGTATTCGTCTGGTTATGTTTTTGCTGCGGCAATAAAAGCAAGCTCCCCGACAACACCAGGACTTACCAGATCACCGTCATTGACATCGTCCAACGGATTCCCGTTTTCCATGTCGACACCGGAATCATTGGGGTCCCCGCGCCTCCGCATTTGGAAGCTGCTCGAGTTGAAGTTCATCCGAAGGTCCGTCGTGAAGTCGTCGAACAGTTTGAACTGGTTGGCGTTGAACTCCGTGTCGTTGTCGTTGTCGAGGACGTCATCGCTTATTGTCGTCATGCGGTTGGTGTACGATACTTTATAGTAGTCGCGGTTCATTATGACGGTTTGTTTAGTACATTTATTGTCTACAGGAGGACAATTGGTAAAGATAGTTACTGTTTGTCTTGAATGTTAGGTACGTTCGGCGTTTGTGTTGGGTACCGTCGTTACGTTTGTTTGTTAATCCTACTAATATTTTAGATGCGCAAGTTTTGATGTTTGTTAAGTCAATGACGCAAAAACGACTTAACGGATTTAGATAACATTTCTCACAGAGATAGTTTGAAACCTAGATAAACGCTTAGGATAATTTTATCCCGAAAAATTGGATGTTATCGCGGGATAGCGATAAACTAATTCTTCGCAAACTGTCCGGGCAACAGCTGATAGTGCATAAATGCCTAACCCCAATTCTAAAGATATTTGTTTCTCTAACCACTTATCCGGACGCCAATCGGACGTCGTTATTAAAACGAATCTTACTTGATGTCCTAAAGAATTGCCCTACGCTACGCCACACTCCTAGGAACTCGGAACTTCTAGCTTCGTAAATGAAGAATACAGACTTTAAAAATACAGACACAAGAAGGTAACAGAGACGCGCCAGGAACAGCTACTTAGTAGTATGCAGTATTGTAGTAGCTGCTTCTACAATAATGCATAAAATTATATAGCTCAGCCCATAATTTAATCTTGAGCATGGTATTTGACTAATAAACGCCACGATAAATTCTGAAGCCACTATAACGGCGTGTAAGACATCGGTTTCACGGTTCACTTCGGATTCAGGTCAGCAGACCGCAGCCAGAGCACCTTACCTCATGCACGCATAGTAATGGAAACGAAAGAAGTCAGGTGTGTGTAAGCCACTCGTAAATTATATTAAAATATCCCTACTAATATTATAAATGCGAAAGTGTGTGTGTTTGTATGTTTGTCCGTCTTTCACGTCGAAACGGAAAGACAAATCGACATTATTTTTGGCATGGAGATAGTTTATGGGCCATAGAGTGACATAAGCTACTTTTTATCCCGGAAAATGCATAGTTCCCGAGGGAACGGCGCGCGATAACCGAATTCAACGCGGGCGAAGCCGCGGGCAAAAGCTAGTAATGAATACAAATTATCACCAATTTGTTTTTATACGAAACTTCGCATTTGTTGACATGACAAAGATACCTCCTTTTCTGTAATGTTTAAATTATTGTACGCAAAACATTGCTGCTCGAAGCAATTTCAAAAAATAATTACTATCTGGTAGTTAACGATAAACTTGAAACTTACTGTCATTTGCTTTAAAACACTAAAACCAATCGCTGGTTATTACTGGTGCTTGTATAATATAAATATAAGCTTAAGGTCTAATTTCCTCGCATTTAGCTTTAATAATTCCATGCTTATATGATTTACTGCCTAGACGTAGTAAAACGATCGTTACCTTTATTTCGAAATAAAATACTTCAAATAACGCCTGGTTTCACGCTTGTCTAGATCACCCGCAAAGTTTGCGATTTGCGGGGGACGGAGCTCGTGTAGGCCGATGTAACGAAAAGTTTAGCTTGACAAGTGACGGGCGCTCTAATTAGTTCACCAAAAACTATCAGTCATTTTTAGAATATATACCCGTTTTTGGTGGGTATAAAAGCTAAATGTATAATCCTCTATATAAAAACTTATAAAATGTATCTATGAAAAGATTTATTAATACTTTCAACGTCCACAGGTTACTTAATTTTGTAATTTTGATTGCAACGTTCCACATTCAAATATCAGCATAACGTGTTAACATCAAAGAGAAGGAAACCATCCCGATGGAACCGGAAAGTGCCTAAGTATATCCAGCTCATCGTCACTTCATACCACTATGCTATTGTAAATGATTGATCATCAAGAAAAAAGAGGTTGTAGTTTCATTTGCTATTGTAATAATGGTTCCTTCAACATTCTGTTATGCGCTGACAGCCGCCAGACGTTAATTTAAAATGGAACCCTGTGTTTATTCGCTGCGCTAAGAAATCTAAAAATATATAATGTTAATTTTCAAGTTTTCATAAATATTTTGGATGTGTAAGTATGACTTAAAATGGCGAAAACGGTGCGCACTGGGAAGCGATGACCTTGTCGAATTGTATGCCATGCAGCAGGTCGCTGGAACCGGGAACTATCTCCGTCTTAATAGTTTTGTCGAGTATCTTCCACTCGAAAGGAGAATACGATTTATAATAGCGACATACGCCACATCACACGACTATAGTCGTAAAAATAGGTCAAACGTGACCATAGCAACTGTTGACAGAAGGGCTCTTATAGGGTGGACAGTGTTAAATTTACTATCGCGATTTGCTGGAATACTGCCAGAGTTGTGACTGTGATGATGAACACAGCACTCAGAGTTCGGCAATGGTTTAATGGATTCACCTATATATGTATTGAGTTTTTAAGCATACGCTGGAATCCAGGCCAGTATAATTTACCACTTTGGTTTCTCGCGGTTCGACAGCATTATTGCTATTCGTTTAACACTTATTTATATGTGTGGAAAAGCTTATAGTTGTTATGACAAGATATTAAGATTTATTCTTGGAAGAAGGCTACGTCAATACATAACAACCGGTAAGATGAGATACATCGATTTTTATAAGAGTAAAACTTTTGAAAACTTTTGCAAGGGTTCGTAACAGGCTTCTGGTCCTTTTCTTTCACATAATTATTTACTATTTATATATTATTATATAATACTAGCCTGTTGCCCGCGACTCCGTCAGCGTAAAATTCGTTTATCGCTATCCCGCGGGAATTATGTTGGATAAAAACTATCCCATGTCCTTATTTGGGACTCGAAACTATCTGTATACCGAATTTCATCTTAATCGGTGCAGTGGTTTAGACGTGATGAAGTAACAAGCAGACTTACAAACTTTCGCATTTATAATATTAGTGGAACTCATACGAGAAAGGGACAACGAAGACCTCAAAATTGTTGATATAGCAATAAATACAGAAGCTGTATTGGGAACACTCTATAACAATGACGATGTGACAAAAAACGATAGATCTTATGAATCATAATCATAAGTTACATCATGTGATATACGGCGCCGTGTTTTAAAGCGTGCACATTAATTAATGAATGAAATAGCTGTTGTAAACTTGTGAAGCTTTGTAGTACGTGTTACTACGAGATATCGAGCCGCGCTCGGAATAACAACGTCTGATGCAAACCATTTCATAACAGGATAAGTCTAAGCCGCCATCTGTTTAACATATTATTTCTTGAGATAAATCGGAAACTTTGTCTGTCTATTGCCAAACTGTTTCGTATAAAATTGAGTAGAAATGTAGTCTAAAGTTAGTCTGGTGCTATTGGATACGGTTTATCTACTCTTAATCTGTCATCTCCCAGGATAACAGGATCAAAGGAATTTGGGCACAAATTTGTGCCTCTGGGAGAGGACAGGTTAATCAATGAGGGTTTTCACGGAGCCGAAATATCGCTAGATGGCGTTAGTATCGTGAGGTCCGTTTGACGTTTGCTCGTGATTGGTTAAATAACTAAATGAGCCAATCACGAGCAAACGTCAAACGGAGCTGACGATACTAACGCCATCTAGCGATATTTCGCAAACCGATGATGTTTTTAAACAATCCATTTTTTCTTCTGTCTTTTAATTATTGTTCGTTGTAATTTATTTATTTCTTGGTTTGTTATAGTTATTTTTTTTCTCTTAAGTTTATTTGTGTATGTATAGATAAGTGGTTTATTTATTTATTATATTTGTGTATCGTTCCGTGAGTCACAGACGGTTCTGGCAGAAAATCAGCGCTGCAGGCGTTTAACGCTTCAGCATAATGCTGAGTCAGCGACCGTTTCACTTTCGCGGGGACACACAACATTGTGTATATTGTATTTAATATTTTCATGTATTTTTTTTTTATTTCAATATGTCTTCTGTGTCAGTGAATAAATGTCTTCTCTTTCTTTCGATGAAAACCCTCATTAGAGAATAGTATGTGAATTCCTTGTCTTTTCTTTAGCGTATTGCGTGGTATTGCTAAGAAATGAGTGTTTCTGTGACAGACTAGTTGACGGAAGTATCGTGAGGTCTCTTTGATAAATTTGATATTTGCGTCTCGTTTTTAATGGGTTAAAAAAGTAAACAAGTTAAAAGCGTGTTTGTTTTGTTCGAATAGACGGAGACGGCATCACATTTTATCCGTCGAATAAAATTAATCAATGGGTGGTGAAACAGCCCCTAATTGTTATTTATTATTTGCTAAGACCCGAGGCCGTATTGTCTAAAGCGCTGACGTTCACGATCGCATTCTCCATCTCTTTCTACCCTTGTCTTATGCCGTGTGATAGAAAGAAGTGGTGAAAATGATTGTGATACCAACTGTGTTAGCTTATAAGGTTTCAGGCTGATCGAGACAGCATAACCCGTTGAGTCTCGACAAAAACGTCGAAAAATAGTTTGCCACTACACAGAAGACCGAAGCGAGTGGAGAAAGAACTTGAATGACATTTGTAGGAGTTACAATCCAAAAAATTATGGAACAGACTGTGGAGGGATCGACTAGACCGATTAAGACCTAATAAATAAATATCGCGGGACACTTGATACCAATTGACCTAGTCCCAAAGTAAGCAAAGCTTGTGTTATGGGTACAGAAAACAATGAAAACAAAGTTGAGCAAATGAGGTTGTTCCAAGAACGACAGCTCCAACAAAAACTACTTGGTAATTTGTTTGGGTTTACTCTTAGTGTTTTATCTGCTGCCAGCAAAACTGTCAGCTTTCAGAAAACTAATTTCTTCAGCTAAACTAAGTCTAGATTAAGTTTTCCGTCTTCAGGATTAACGTCAGTTGTAGTATTTTTTCTATTAATCGTCTTTTTTACCACCGATTCTAGCCGTAGATCAAAGCTGGTGAACCATACATACGCGTGACGTGTCTTTTGGAATAAATCCATGGTTTTTGTTTACGCTGCGCTCAAGGTTCTACTTTTATGGAGGGACGTCAGATTTTATGTTTTGGGAAACAGCTGTTTACGTGACCATGGACAGACGGTGATTATTTAGCTTATTTTTTAATGAACTTTGTTATCTTTGGCACTGGACTTCAGTAGATTTCAAAATAACGAATTATATTATACCTAATCAATCAAAACTGTCATTACCTTCATCTGGAATTTACTTCACTACTACTTCTTGGCTCGATTAACTTGCATTTTGATATGCTTATTTATTCTGTAAATTGGCCACAAAGGGCTCTTTCACATGTCACCTTTCTTTAATCTACCGGCTATAATTTTTTTCCTTGTCATAAAACCTTCGAATAACGTCCCCATCTCCCCGTTAACATTTAGTTAGATGATCCTGCAAATGTATCTAGAGTGGTTAGAAACATATAATTTTATTATTGTACATGTCTGACCACACCCTTTACCCAAAACTGTCGAGGTAATTAAAATTCATAGTACTCGTATCTACTCAGAGGCAAACTAGCCTCCAACCCGTGGGTTACTCCAAGCCGACCCCTCGACCTAAATACGCGCCTTTGACAATATTTCGATGGCTCTTTGCCACCCTCGCTTCGGAAGATTTAACGAACACTACAGAATCCAGCATATACTTGGTTTTGACCTTTGGCTGCCTGTTTAAAGGTAAACTTAAGATTCGGACGAGAGAGCATAAAACTAATTTTTCACCTCAGCAGCTCAAACAAGTAGGCTATGAAAAATCAGTGCATTTTGCTCACTCCGTGAGACAAAGTAGCTTTTTTTTAAATGCTGAGGACAGTGCTGGGTCCACTCACTGAATTCCAATTACTTATGTGAACTTGACTTTGATCTGTCACTTTCACTTCAATATAAAAAAGCGAGAGATGGATCAAACCGATACTAAGTTCGATTTTAAAATTCTGTAGGCCTAAAAAGAAACAAACAAACGTTCGGATACACATCCTCATCCCAGCCTATATACGTCCCACTGCTGGGCACAGGCCTCCTCTCAGAACAAGAGGGCTTGGGCTATAGTTCCCACGCGGGCCCAGTGCGGATTGGGAACTTCCCACGCACCATTGAATTGCTTCGCAGGTTTGTGCAGGTTTCGTCACGATGTTTTCCTTCACCGCAAAGCTCGTGATAAATTTCAAATGTAATTCCGCACATGAATTTGGAAAAACTCAGAGGTGCGAGCCGGGGTTTGAACCCACGACCCTCTGTTTGAGAGGCGATAGGTCAAACCACTAGGCCACCACGGATACACATATAACCGCAAAATTACAAAACGTCTGTTATATTAAGTATATAGTACATTACTAGAGGGATTTGGTATAGCACTTATTGTTCGAAGCTTGTACGGTGCTTTTCTCAAATATAAACTAAAAAAGTACAAAGATAAATTAACAAACAAAACGAGCATAAATGAACGACTATCCCGCTCAATTTTACTTTTTTACTTTTTAATTAAGCAAGAAGCTTTATACCAACCTAATAAAAAATACTGTGTTGACTTTTAGCATTAAAATATGTCAATAATTAATCAATTATAATAAGGACAAATTAAAAAAAAAAACAGTGAATTATATGACAGCGAAATATTTCCGAAATATTACAATTTTCCCACTCTTTTAATAAAGTATGCAACCTCGTTGTACGAAAGCCGCTGCTCTTGTTTTTTTTTTAAATAAAATCGTTCCGTACTGCCTTTATCTTAAAGTTGGATCAAATATTTGTCAAATTGAATGAATTCGCAAGTAATCTATTTATATTAATGTTTCAAACAATAGAAATCCTAATAAAATCATATTGAAAGGTTTACTTTTATAAAAAAATATACGTTTATTGTTCCACCTTTTTAATGACACAAAGATGAGGTTTTTTGCAGTATTAAAAAGCACGATGTTACGAGTATGAGATTTGTGTCGTACCTACTGGATACTTTTACGTTCCATATTCAAAACCTGTCTACTTATCGGAGACTTTTGATCGTTGTCTGGCATTCTTAAGTAACTTTTTAAAGATGTAATGGCGACTGTATGAATCATTTTCGAGAAAAAGTTTTAAATATGATTAAGTATTTAAGTACTATATTTATTTCTTAACAATCGGATTATACTTAATCGTTGATTATATTTCTTTGAAATTTTTTATGATAATATCCTTCTTAATTTTATGTGCTTTTATTTTAATTGTCGCTTTATTTTGTGATTTTTCACATCAGGTGTAAAAGATTTATGTGTCGTAGATCGGAAAGTTTTTTTGCCTCGATGTTCTCAGGTGAAAAGTCCCTCGTTAATCTCAGGATTCTAACCTAGAATCACTTGCTGTCGCTCGTGATTCAATTGTAGAATCCTTCGCTTACTCGGGATTCAAAATCAACACTCGCACCAAAAACGACTTTGCTCTCTTGTTGCACAAATAACTATTGTATATGTCAAAGAATATAATGTTCCACATACTTGGTTCTAAACATTTACATTTCTGTATTGGAAAACACTAGTCTAGTTTGTATTATAATGATAGATAAGTTAAATGTTTAAAATCCTTGAATGTACCAAATCTGGCAGCTGAAGTTTGTTTATATTTAGTTAATTACCTTATAAACATTTCAAGTATAGTGGGTGTATTATAAAGATAAAAAAGTTAAGTTTGTAGGCACAGTTAAAGCACAGAATAAAGATTAGTACAAGTAGTGTTAGAAATGTTTTCCATGTCAAGCCTTTATGACATTAACATAACATAGATTTTTACTTGGCCCGTGTTAAATTTTTCAATTTTTATATTATCAACTATAAACTAGTTATTTCACACAAATCACAAAACTTTGCCAATAATAGAAACTACCTTTTCCAGATTAATTCAACTTTGATAAAGAACACTGACTTGATCACTTGAACATTTTCTGACACATTACGAGTTAAGATTATTTCGCGTATATTATGCGGGATGCTAATTATAAATGCGTCTATTTTTTTTCATAACAGCAAGGAATAAGACAGAGCTACTAAGCGCCATTCTCAACACATGTTTGCAAACTTTAATCACTTCAACGACCTTCAGGTATAATTAGAAACAAACGCTGCGCGTAACGTGAATCACAGGGTGGAACAAAGTAGTGCAGTGCGTACGATGACCCTCGTTGCGTAAGGGAAAACGTGTATAGTGCTAATCTTGGGTCAGTCTGCCTGATTGCCTGCTGCCCTTTGGGTTAAGACACGACTGTATAGATAAGTTTTGTATGGGGTATATCACTTGTGTAATGAAGTGTGCTAGGGTCCGAATCAGAAGCCGTATTAAAAATGACTACCAAAGGCAATAAAAATGCAATGGCTTTAAATATTTTCAACAAAATTCCGAAGGTTATCGCTGAAGAAGAAAATTATATAGCTTTTGCCAATAAACTGAAAGCATATTTCATAGACAAAATGTCCCTACTCTCTGCAGGAGTTTATGGAATAGGAACTAAACGATCGCCATTTATGGGATATTAAATAATATAAGTATTATAGATGTAAGATGTGTGAATGTGTTATATAATAAAATAATATATAATATAAAAAATATATAAATATGAATGTTACACCCTTATAACGTTTTAACTTTCGTGATGTAAAATACCATATCAATTAAACTAATAGTGCCCTTATTATTGTTCACTGCCGAAACGTCGAGGTAAATATTACTTGTGCAATAATAGCGTGATAAGTCCCGTTTGTGGTATTTTGACTGTTACATTGTAGGCATGTTTATACTGGCTAGAATTAAGAATATCTTTAAATACCATGGTTGCAATTTGCAATAAATAAATGAATATTGTCTAACGCCACGTTCGTGTTCACATTCAACATCTCTTTCTACCCTTGTAAGGCATACCGTGCGTGTGACAGAAAGAAGTGATAAAAACGAATGTGATCCCAAGTGCGTTAGACAATAAAATAAGGCCTCTTCTCAGTTTGAATAAATTGTTGAAAGTCATAACGTATCGCTTATCGTAACTCTTTTTTTCTGAATCCATTAATAGTCATAAAAAAAACTTAACTTAATCTATGGAGTTCTACAGGAAGATCATTTAAAATTTTCTGAATAATACACGGTTCCGGCGGTTTTTTTGACTTTCAAAATTATGCAACTAGATACGCAACCGTGTTATTAGGTACTAGAAAAACACCAGAACTTGTTTAGTCTACTCAGTATCTCTAGGAAATGAAGTACCTACTTTAAATATTAAACGATTGCGTTAGTTAGAATAGACATCTGGTAAAAATCAGGAGATACCACGCAACGCAAGTAACTATGAAGGATTAAAAAACAAGCATTCTAGAAAAGTGTATATTCTTCTAAATAACAGGGCAAAACCGCAAACGATCCAAAATAAACTGTAGCAGTATAAGACCCCCAAAGAAAATCCCACTCAATCTTGCGCCCTATTTCGAGAACTTTGAAAGACAAACTCTGACAGTCGTAACGTCTGACAAGGGGCCGAGAAACTTACGTGACAAAACCGTGAAGAGGAAATGGCGTTTAAAAATAGAGGATCTGTTTCAGTTAAGACCGCGGTTGAGCGATTGATATGACACGGATAAATTGAAATAACAAACTAGCTGAACCGTTGATATTTAGATGGAATGCCTTGTTTTATAGTACAGATGGCATGCTCGCTAATGATATACGTGAAGCTGGTGATATTCACAATGTAACTGACGATTCTGAATATTAAAATGAAGCTTAAAACATAGTTAAAGTAGAAAAAAGTGACAAAACTATAATTAACACCATGCGAGTGACACACGCGTTGCATAACAAGAAACCAAACCGACAAGAGTACAAAAGCAGAAGCAATCGTAATACCTCAAACAGCAACAAAGAGCAGAGCACATGAAAGCGAAGCGAATAGCGGTGAAAGTATTATAGAATCTGCGAAGCACCCGATTATTATACCAATTGGAGTAAGACATGCCCACCCAGGTAGTGTACGACTTATGACAAAAAGCGTAATGACAGTGCTTACAAGAAATACCGAGCTCTCGTGTGGGAAAGATTACACTCAAGAAAAATAATCTATAGTCACAAATAACATGTTCCCTACGATGTAGTAGACGAAAGAATGTTAGCCAAGAAAGGCAGCTTGCATTTGTATATATCTCCTGAAGCTAACAGTTAATTAATCAATCCGACTATTTAGAACTTTAGAAATCAGACACAGCAGATTGCGTACATGGTACTCAATATGTCGAATGAACATGCAGGTTTCGAGTTTCAACTACACAAATCAAAAACTTATTGCTTTACGTAACATTATGGTATGGATATCAGAAACCATAAAGCCGATATAAAAAACGAAGTGAAAGTGGCAAGAACAATGAAGCCATGAACGAAGGCGAGTGATCAATCCGTGTAACAATACGATCTTGTAATGATAGCACCGTAGCAAACTGAAGCGACGACGTGTATAATAGTAATAGCTAAGGCTATGACTATGACATCTAGATTGAGAGAGAGCTACTGTTATTGTGTACAAATGATTAAAGCGCTCAAGACTAGCAATCACCGCCAATGGACTTATAATTACGATATAGCTCGTAGATATTTCAAGTGGTTTTTATACTTATGAGCTAAGAACATGGTTAAACGTCAGCTTGAAAAGGTGAAAGTTAACTACATAATTACAAAACATAAACCGATAATAAAAATACGGTAACTATTAACGAATAACACTATTAGTCGTAACCATAGTAAGACATCGAAAAAATTAAACAAACAGACGAATAAAATAAATGATAACAGCCGATCATTCAAATACGATAACAATCAATGTTCACACAAACGTTATGAGCTCACTGACTCGTTTAATGAAGTTTTTATTATGATTCTAAGCGACGATTGATATCACAACAATTAAGTAGCCTACAATAAATCTCCGCCTAACACAATCAAAAGTTTGCAATCGCCTATCAGTAAACCCATTATTTTACACGCGTCATAAGTTTACCAACATTTTTTAAAACGTCATACATATCCTTCATCAGATATACAGCAATACACTTAATTACTATCGCGTACGGCGTACGGGTAGGATGCAATTTTCATTGGCTGCATTGTGCAAGTACGATCCGTGGGGCGGATTACTGCAATGCGACACTGCATTCTTGGCCATGCTGACCGCTCCGACATCACCTCTACATTGAGACCGAATTTCAGGTTCAGCCAATTGTTCGGGAATTTTAAGCTAAGGATAACGATTAATTTGTTTTCAATTAGAGTAAACGTTTTAGTGCCAGATAATAATCAGGCCAGTAAATATACTTGTTTACGTAGACAGTAAACAGAACAACGCCTACGTATCTCTTGTTAAGGAACTAGGGATTTGAATTAACAAAGGTCAAACGTTTCAATTAAATAAGTATTGTTAAGTAGACGTGGTAAAAACAATTCTGTTCCTAATACTCGTAGAATAAATATTTTTTCGGTTAAGTAATTGCTGTACATTGAAAAACAAACAAGTTTCTCGCTAATTTTTGCATCTGCATTCCAATGGAGTGCGGTTGTTATCAGTATTGTCTAGAGAATCATGAAGGTCGTTAGTAGTTGCACATATTTACATTGTGCCACTTGCTGTAGCCGACAGCGAAGTAACGTCGCTTTTATCGTTGCGAATGACATATTATGTTTGTAACAAGCTAATTAGAGGGTTAAAGCTAAATTAAAGAATAACCCTAAATTAACTGACTCCTAACATAATGTAACTTAATGTTTGTTTGCAGGTGGTAGGACCTTGTGCAAGGTCCGCCCGGATTGCTACCACCATCTCGCTAATCCTGCCGTGAAGCAGCAGTTGCTGAAGTAAGACAGCCGGTGAAATTACTGGCACTTGAGGTATCCCATCGTAGGCCTCTAGGTTGGCAACGCATCAGCAA
>NC_133484.1:18763658-18786465 GCF_025370935.1 Choristoneura fumiferana
CAGTCTGCCTGATTGCCTGCTGCCCTTTGGGTTAAGACACGACTGTATAGATAAGTTTTGTATGGGGTATATCACTTGTGTAATGAAGTGTGCTAGGGTCCGAATCAGAAGCCGTATTAAAAATGACTACCAAAGGCAATAAAAATGCAATGGCTTTAAATATTTTCAACAAAATTCCGAAGGTTATCGCTGAAGAAGAAAATTATAGAGCTTTTGCCAATAAACTGAAAGCATATCTCATAGACAAAATGTCCCTACTCTCTGCAAGAGTTTTTGGAATAGGAACTAAACGATCGCCATTTATGGGATATTAAATAATATACTTAAGTATTATAGATGTAAGATGTGTGAATGTGTTATATAATAAAAAAATAATAATATAAAATATATACTTAAATATGAATTGTTACACCCTTATAACGTTTTAAACTTTCGTGATTCTCACTCATAGTCAAAATACCACAAACGGGACTTATCACGCTATTATTGCACACTAATATTGCCGGCACTCGTATCACGAACTACCCGAACTGTTCACTAGTTTAGCCGAAACGTCGAGTCGTAAATATTACTTGTGCAATAATAGCGTGATAAGTCCCGTTTGTGGTATTTTGACTGTTACACCCTTGTAGGCATGTTTATACTGGCTAGAATTAAGAATATCTTTAAATACCATGGTTGCAATTTGCAATAAATAAATGAATATTGTCTAACGCCACGTTCGTGTTCACATTCAACATCTCTTTCTACCCTTGTAAGGCATACCGTGCGTGTGACAGAAAGAAGTGATAAAAACGAATGTGATCCCAAGTGCGTTAGACAATAAAATAAGGCCTTTTCTCAGTTTGAATAAATTGTTGAAAGTCATAACGTATCGCTTATCGTAACTCTTTTTTTCTGAATCCATTAATAGTCATAAAAAAAACTTAACTTAATCTATGGAGTTCTACAGGAAGATCATTTAAAATTTTTTGAATAATACACGGTCCGGCGGTTTTTTTATGATTTTCAAAAATTATGCAACTAGATACGCAACCGTGTTATTAGGTACTAGAAAAACACCAGAACTTGTTTAGTCTACTCAGTATCTCTAGGAAATAAAGTACCTACTTTAAATATTAAACGATTTCGTTAGTTAGAATAGACATCTGGTAAAAATCAGGAGATACCACGCAACGCAAGTAACTATGAAGGATTAAAAAAACAAGCATTCTAGAAAAGTGTATATTCTTCTAAATAACAGGGCAAAACCGCAAACGATCCAAAATAAACTGTAGCAGTATAAGACCCCCAAAGAAAATCCCACTCAATCTTGCGCCCTATTTCGAGAACTTTGAAAGACAAACTCTGACAGTCGTAATGCTGACAAGGGGCCGAGAAACTTACGTGACAAAACCGTGAAGAGGAAATGGCGTTTAAAAATAGAGGATCTGTTTCAGTTAAGACCGCGGTTGAGCGATTGATATGACACGGATAAATTGAAATAACAAACTAGCTGAACCGTTGATATTTAGATGGAATGCCTTGTTTTATAGTACAGATGGCATGCTCGCTAATGATATACGTGAAGCTGGTGATATTCACAATGTAACTGACGATTCTGAATATTAAAATGAAGCTTAAAACATAGTTAAAGTAGAAAAAAGTGACAAAACTATAATTAACACCATGCGAGTGACACACGCGTTGCATAACAAGAAACCAAACCGACAAGAGTACAAAAGCAGAAGCAATCGTAATACCTCAAACAGCAACAAAGATCAGAGCACATGAAAGCGAAGCGAATAGCGGTGAAAGTATTATAGAATCTGCGAAGCACCCGATTATTATACCAATTGGAGTAAGACATGCCCACCCAGGTAGTGTACGACTTATGACAAAAAGCGTAATGACAGTGCTTACAAGAAATACCGAGCTCTCGTGTGGGAAAGATTACACTCAAGAAAAATAATCTATAGTCACAAATAACATGTTCCCTACGATGTAGTAGACGAAAGAATGTTAGCCAAGAAAGGCAGCTTGCATTTGTATATATCTCCTGAAGCTAACAGTTAATTAATCAATCCGACTATTTAGAACTTTAGAAATCAGACACAGCAGATTACGTACATGGTACTCAATTTGTCGAATGAACATGCAGGTTTCGAGTTTCAACTACGCAAATCAAAAACTTATTGCTTTACGTAACATTATGGTATGGATATCAGAAACCATAAAGCCGATATAAAAAACGAAGTGAAAGTGGCAAGAACAATGAAGCCATGAACGAAGGCGAGTGATCAATCCGTGTAACAATACGATCTTGTAATGATAGCACCGTAGCAAACTGAAGCGACGACGTGTATAATAGTAATAGCTAAGGCTATGACTATGACATCTAGATTGAGAGAGAGCTACTGTTATTGTGTACAAATGATTAAAGCGCTCAAGACTAGCAATCACCGCCAATGGACTTATAATTACGATATAGCTCGTAGATATTTCAAGTGGTTTTATTACTTATGAGCTAAGAACATGGTTAAACGTCAGCTTGAATAAGGTGAAAGTTAACTACATAATTACAAAACATAAACCGATAATAAAAAATACGGTAACTATTAACGAATAACACTATTAGTCGTAACCATAGTAAGACATCGAAAAATTAAACAAACAGACGAATAAAATAAATGATAACAGCCGATCATTCAAATACGATAACAATCAATGTTCACACAAACGTTATGAGCTCACTGACTCGTTTAATGAAGTTTTTATTATGATTCTAAGCGACGATTGGTATCACAACAATTAAGTAGCCTACAATAAAACACAATCAAAAGTTTGCAATCGCCTATCAGTAAACCCATTAGGCATTATTTTACACGCGTCATAAGTTTACCAACATTTTTTAAAACGTCATACATATCCTTCATCAGATATACAGCAATACACTTAATTACTATCGCGTACGGCGTACGGGTAGGATGCAATTTTCATTGGCTGCATTGTGCAAGTACGATCCGTGGGGCGGATTACTGCAATGCGACACTGCATTCTTGGCCATGCTGACCGCTCCGACATCACCTCTACATTGAGACCGAATTTCAGGTTCAGCCAATTGTTCGGGAATTTTAAGCTAAGGATAACGATTAATTTGTTTTCAATTAGAGTAAACGTTTTAGTGCCAGATAATAATCAGGCCAGTAAATATACTTGTTTACGTAGACAGTAAACAGAACAACGCCTACGTATCTCTTGTTAAGGAACTAGGGATTTGAATTAACAAAGGTCAAACGTTTCAATTAAATAAGTATTGTTAAGTAGACGTGGTAAAAACAATTCTGTTCCTGATACTCGTAGAATAAATATTTTTTCGGTTAAGTAATTGCTGTACATTGAAAAACAAACAAGTTTCTCGCTAATTTTTGCATCTGCATTCCAATGGAGTGCGGTTGTTATCAGTATTGTCTAGAGAATCATGAAGGTCGTTAGTAGTTGCACATATTTACATTGTGCCACTTGCTGTAGCCGACAGCGAAGTAACGTCGCTTTTATCGTTGCGAATGACATATTATGTTTGTAACAAGCTAATTAGAGGGTTAAAGCTAAATTAAAGAATAACCCTAAATTAACTGACTCCTAACATAATGTAACTTAATGTTTGTTTGCAGGTGGTAGGACCTTGTGCAAGGTCCGCCCGGATTGCTACCACCATCTTGCTCGCTAATCCTGCCGTGAAGCAGCAGTTGCTGAAGTAAGACAGCCGGTGAAATTACTGGCACTTGAGGTATCCCATCGTAGGCCTCTAGGTTGGCAACGCATCAGCAATTCCCCTGGTGTTGCAGATGTTTATGGGCGGTGGTGATCTCTTACCATCAGGAGACCCACTTGCTCGTTTGTCATCCAGTCGAATAAAAAAAATGTATATAATTCCAAACGAAAAATTATCTTAACAGAGAAATAATCGCAGACCCGTGATTACATTCGTGAAAGAAGCATTAAGCTAATAAAGTGACGCAATCGCGGAAATGCTAGAAACGAAAGTAATTAAATGCATTAATAAAAAGACAACCGTAATAATTTTGTGAGACGCGCGCGAAATTGCACTGAATTAAATTAAAAGCCCAGAAAATTTTAAGTAAATGACAACTTTATTTGCATATTAAGGTAATAACACTAATAACATGATTAAGTTATGAACAACGCACGCGACAAGAGGAAACGGGCACGCAACATAGTTAATAATACGTAACAATGAGAAGTTACGAAAGTGATAGAGACAATACATAATTTAAAAAAGTATCACAATGTAAGGTATACATGTAACAAGCGTGCGAAAGTCGACTTTTTCACTTAAAACTACGAGCTGAAATAACCATCGATATCAAAAGGCAATAAGTTAAAAGATAGATGATTAATCATTTCAACTATCAAGTCAATGCGCATATTAAGTCTTACATATTCGCACGCCCATAATAAGAACAAACAAATTAATCAGTTAACAGATTACGAAACATTCAAACCATGTCAATGTTTAAAATATTTGCATTTATAACAGATCGCAGTCAACATTAATAAATTAAATTAAGCTATCATTATTGATGTCAATAGTCGAGTAATCAAATCATAGGTCATCGAACATGATGAAACTTACCGTCATTATAAAAAATTGCACGTAATTAAGACCGCTCTTAAAAATAGAGCACATGTCTCCAGTACGAGAGAGAATTAATTGAGATATTCAAATTTAATTTAACGAATAATTGGAATTAACAGACGAGAATGAAAGGAAAGTGAGAGCACCGGGGGGCGTCACGGATTCTCCCACGGTTTTTTGAGTTATGATGATATTTATTACTAGCTTCTAGCTCTTCAAAATACATCACTTAAAGAGCTAGCTGCAATTTGAAATTAACACTGATTAATATGAAACTATTAAAAAGGCACACATTATTAAAAGGCCGTTAATAATAACATGCAAAGAAGAATTCTCTAAAATATTAGCTACCTTAAGTTGAGGCAAATTGAGGATTCCTGGCTTTACGACTTCCAGTACTCTACTAACCATGAAAAGCCTTGCTGTAAGCCATTTGGGAATTTCTTTGAACAGGAAGCAATCAGCAATTTCCTACCGGACGGGGTCAAGTACGCCGAAGATACGGGCACTTAGGAAGGAAATGATGACCCGAATTTAGGTTTACCTGAACTAGGGAGGAAATTAACGAAGATTGGCGTTGAGATACACTATGAAGGGAAATACTTAATGCTTGTAAGATAGGAGAATCTTATAAAAATATTTTAAACAGTCTAAACTAATTCCAAAATTATTACAAAAGACTGTCATCAATCGATGACGCTTATGCAGAATGAAATAAAACGCACATGACTAGTATCGATGAATCCGTATAAGGTGCTCGAAGGTTTCAGCGGTGCATATAAACGAGCTGTGTAGGCTGACACACAATGTAGACTCAGGATATAATTTTAAATGATAGTGATGGTACTGATAGACAATGGAATCCAGTGGGCGACGACGTGAATGGGAAGAGGAGGCGAGCTGTTAAACAATTAAATGAAAATAGGACAGGACACAATAAAACTGAATCAGAAGTTTAAATTGGTTATGGAAGTTGCTAAGACTAGTACGGTGTTAATTTATTATTTCACTTTCATAGCTCCGTTATTCTGATCATAGATAGGAATAGAATTCTGACTGGCAGCTGTTGAGAACAATCCGTTCCACAGAACCGATTACATCGATCGAGTGAAAGTAAAAATATTATGTCAGTTAGTATCGAAAATAAATCTGCGAAAGAATTTGAAATTATCATGGATAAAGATCTATTACCTAAAATTTCATTTACAACTGGACAAAATCATTCAGAGAATGTTTATTTCATCATGGATCTGTCTTCATTTTACGCAATATGCAACAAAAAATATACGACACCAATATAAACATACAATTAAGAATTAAGTTTGGAAAACATCCAGACTTGGTCAATAAAGACTACAATCTGTCCGCTGCAATTTCAAGCATGCAACTGCAACTCGACCGGTCTGCCCACGGGCCTGAGTCATCCAGGTATCTTGTGATGTAACCTAAAGGTCGAGAGACGTGTGAAGTGAAGCAAAAACGGATTTATTGCAGCCATTGGGAATTTAAACTGAAATGTTCATACAATTAAAATGAAATGTTTTTGAGTTGCAGTTTGCAGTGCATCAAAATTTCAGGTTATAGTAGAGTAGACACAGATTAATGATAATTGGTGTTACTTTAAGTTCGGAATAATAATATATTTCTGTTAAAAGGTTTCCAGAAAAAAAAGAAACGTGGTAAATGCGATGTGGGCTTGCAAAAGTGTGTTAAAATAAGCAATATGAAAGATAAATGAAGAAATGAATAGACAGACAGAAGTTAATGAGGTATTCTTGCGCCACCCTATTTTAGGATCGGCAGCGGATTTTAACTGTTGTTTTTAGTTCACCGTTAACAAGGCGTGTGGTGTGAGAGAAGTGCGGACAAAATATTAAATATCAAACGGAAGTTTCAAATTCGTTTTTCTTACGCGAGTGATGGAATTTCAAACCGGTTTCCTAAATCCTTACCAATATTGTAAGTGCGTAAAATTAACTCTGTTACCTCTAAACAGCTGAACCGATTCAGATGAAATTTGGGAAGCAACCTAGGAAGGACATAATAATAGTTTCTATACCGGTTAATTGCATAGTGCCCGCGGGGTAGCGATAAACGAATTCTTGGCAGACAAAGTCTCGTACAAAAGCTAGTATTTTATTAAATACAGACTAAAAGAAAGGATGGTACAAGAAGAAAGGAGGCTGTGTTATGGTGACGTAGTAACAAACATACACTAAAACACATACTCACAAACTTTCGCATTTATAACATTAGTAGGGCCATACGGTCAATGAACATAAAAGCTAACAGTAAATAAATGAGTGCGGTTTGTTATGACTAATACAGAGATGTTGTTTTAACTCGAACCAAAACAGAAAGACGTTTTGGTTTTGAAATGTTAGCTCGTGTTCATTCAATTGAAGAATAACATTACTGAAAGTATAGTCTCTTGAAAAGAATCGTAAACACTATTGTTTCTCTCAAGAATAACCTTTTGTTACGATTTTTAAACGTATATCATTGAAAACTGAATGAAAGCCATTAGCATGTTTCAAGTTTCAGGAATAAAACGTTTAAAAAATTAAAGAAAAAAAAATAAGACAATCCTTCATGTAGTTTTTCTAATTATCGCATCAAGTCTACGAGAAGTGACTACTTCAAGAACTTACACAGAAATAATCTTAAAGCCTGCGACAGTTAACAATTTACGAGCGACATGGGAAGTGGCGCAGAAAGGAAGCAGAGTTATAATGTGGCTACGTTACTAGGCATACTTTACATCATGCTACTCATCACGCTCTCTGTTCTCTCTCGTCCATGATCGGCAAGACAGGGAAGAGTTGCACAAGTAAACACTTGAATGGATGCCACATGGCGCATCGCAGCAGCACGATGAGCAGTGCAAGGAACAAAGTGTAGTGTAAGTGCAAGAAAGAAGAAGGGGAAGAAGGTTTACTGTCACCGTGACAAAACCTCATTGACCTAAAGAAGTAATATGATAGATAATTCTTTATTTTATTTGCAATTCAATGACGCTTGAACAAGTACAGTAATATTGTGAAGTTTTAATACGTTTACGATAGAAAAAGCTTATTATCAATGCGTAACGGTGCCTACACTGTCGCCGCCAATTATTCACAATTACTCGGTATAAAACTAATTACACTCTTAATTTCGTTACGAAAACTTTCTAGTATAATGCGGAGGTGCAACGTTGCAGCAGGTTATCGAACCTCTTAGCACATTATAGTTGGGGTTATTAAATTAAATATTTGACTTACAAGAAAGTATAGTTCTTTTATTATGACATAATCATAATATTCTTTCATGAAAGTTAGAAAATACATGGTGGGTAAAAATTCATATGAAATATTTCAGCAGAAGCTTGGGTCAGATTGAAAGAACCCCTGTCAAGGTTTTTGATTGAAAATTAAGTGACGCCTTTAGATGCCGTACGCTTTGAACAGCAGCTAATGTATGGAAACATTTGTCAACCACAATTCATAAACTCTTACAGGAGTATTCAATCAAAGTCATCCAACAATCTAAAAAAATAAAAATGATTAATTTTAAGACCACATATATCGCAGCGCAGAAGAGGCCCAACGAGAAGCTCTCAGCGTTATATTAAGTGTAGACAATATAAAAGTTTATAATAATGAAATGTACAAAAAAGTCAAAAATTTAAAACTACTAGACATTTAAAACATGCATTACTTTACCATTATTCAGTTCGATGGACCGAATTCGGCCAAAGCCAATTTGCTAAAACCAGCCAACACTAAAATAGCTATTTAAACAGTTTAAACCTACACAGATCTAGATCTTGAGCCATAAAGTACCCATCTTACCGCCTGTCCGACATATGGCAGACAATAAGCATGTAAGGCAAGTGGCTGGTGATGCTTAGAGCAACGAACCAACTGGAGACAGGCCTACGCAATGTAATTAAAATGAAGACGATTCTATCTTTAACTGATTATTATAGACAGGGCCAGCAACGCACCTGTAATTCTAATGTCATGGGAGTGTATGGACGGTGGTGAATTTTGACCAGGCGACCTACTTGTCAGCTCAATTTCGTATATAAAAAACACATGCACTGATCTACTACTACTAACCAAAACGTAGAGAGGCAATCGCACTAATGAAATCGTCAGCAAAGGAAAAAGAGCGAAATCATCAGGTTTAGGAAAAGATGCATATATTCGAAAACAATGTCCATTCTTACTGACCATCTATTTAAGAGTTCGAGCCGAGTTCAAAGAAAAAGGAACTGGCGAGCAGCCATGTTACACGAACCACTTCGATCTCATTTCACATTTTTGAAGGTAGAGTTTATCCCCCAGCTCAGTGAAGTATCGTCCTCGTCGAAAGTGAGAGATCGGCTCCAGTTGGTTTAGCCCTCTTAGGCTGGTGAGTCACGCACAGATGATCTGTCAGCAATGGCGTCTGCGGGTCTGCGCCGGCGCCGGCCGTTGACTCGCTATCTGTGTCATCGTGCACCAATCACGGCGATGCGGTAGTGAGACAAGTGTGATTGATGCTAAGTGCTCAAGGCATTGTGTTAAGAAAGTGGGTAATAATCAACAATTCATTACTTTAATGCTTTTGCACTGGAAATACAGTGGAACAGTTGGGAACCTACAAGTAACTGACCAAGATATCATAGCTGTTTATAAAGTAGTTTCTTACGGTTCATGTATTGAAAAATAGTTTTCTCGATATAGATCGGATCTATAGTTAACTGCACTAATTTGATCAACTATTTCAATCATGATATCTTGAAATAGCTTTCTTTAATTTCTAGATTTATTTCATTAGTCATGACAATAATGTGATACATTTACAATTATCGTTAAACACAGGTTCTGTTAACAAGTGAAATAAAAACGTTGCAACCGTTCTCTGTTGGCTTTTCTCGAGCTGTTGCATTGCAATTTAATCAAACTTGGTTCACGGCAAGAAGTGGTCGCATGGGGCTGGGTGGGCCCTTACGTGACTTCCATTATTTCATATTTTTCAGACCGTAACCAAACCACCAACCTCTATAAGCTCCAAAAACTGTCATATTGTTTTGGCAACACAAGCTAATACTAATTAATATTAACTAAGCAAAATCAAATGATGACAAATATACACTCTATCTGAAGATTTACACATCCTCATTACTTACTCAAAAGAAGCTGACTGAAGACTACAGTTCAAGTTCATCGCACAGTCTACATTAGTAGGTTTAATGTCTTGAAACATTACACGGGGATTATTTAGTGATGTAAGCAAGCACTAAGTCCTTAGTTTTTTTGAAAGAGGTTGAAATAAGTGATTGGTTATGGGGCACAGTAGTTCCGTCGATTAGGGGGTTTAACTTTATGTACCTATTTCTACGCGTACGTAGTAGGGGGAAAGAGCTAGTTTAAACTAGGCCAAACAAAGTTTAGCGAAGAAAATAGATACGACGCGAGTTAAATCCGTGGAAGGGTTATTAATACTCTTAATATTTATTACTACGACCTCTTTATGCCGCTCGCCAGTTGCAATAATAAACACAGGACTTGAGAATTGTAATTGTGGAGGTTGACTCACGAACCGATCAGATCTATGCGACCGCTATTCGAATGAGGGTTTTCACGGAGGCAAAATATTGCTAGATGGCGTTAGTGTCGTGAGACCCGTTTGACGGTTAAATAACTAAATGAGCCAATCGCACGCAAGCAAACGTCAAACGGACCTCACGATATTAACGCCATCTAGCGATATTTGGCTCTGTGAAAACCCTCATTAGTCTCCATGTATTATTATAGTAATTATACAATAGTCTTGGGAGTAAAATGAAAGCAATGACTTTGTTATTGTGAATAATTTTTAATTGAGGTATTTCGTCGCCATAAATTCCAATTTTAGGAGCAGGGTTCCGTTAACACTGGATATTAAAATAATTTGCTAGTTCTTTACATCAAAATCATTCACCTGGATCGTATATTTAATTATAGCGTTGTGTCACAATTCACAATAGTAACCGGGAAGAATGGCGTGCATTAGAAGAGACCTACACTCAGCATTGGGTGGTGAAAGGTTGAAAAAGAAGAAAGAAGAAGAGAGTCACAATAGTTTTTTTTAGTCGCTATAAACTTTAGTCGTATTTCACCTCAATCGTGAAAAGTATCGCGTTGTGTCTCAATTGTGTTTTTTTTAGTCGCTATTAGTTTTAGTCGCATTTCACCTCGATCGTGTATTTAGTGTATTTTAGTGGTAGATTTTTTTTGAGATTCATAAGTGCTTGTTATAGCCTAAATTTAAGAAAGATATTTTGACATTGACTTTAGTGCTAACGCGTCAAATTAATTAGGGTCCAAGCAAACATCGACCGCGGCGAAATGCGTCTAGGGTAAAATACTAAAAATGAGATACTACAAATTAATACAAATTAATTACACTAATGTAAAAAGCTACGCGAAAAATTGCATCAAATACAAGGTTCTATTGAAATTTTGTTAGTTCGAGGTGAAATGCAATTCGGTGAATCGCTACAAGGAATTTATGCTTTTGAGGTAAAGAACTAACAAATGATTAAAATTTATAGGCACCTATAAATTTGTACGGAACCTTCAGTTCGCGAGTCGGCCTCGTACTTGGGAGGTTTTTTTGTTAACTCTATTCTCTTACCCAATCAGTTTTTCTGTAAACACAAACATGTGGGATATCGCATTCGCTTTCCACGCACGTTCCTCATTACGTTATGTAATTGGAACTCTAGAGCCCAAATTTCCCCTTTTATTCTATTTACCCCACAGCTGGGGGCAAACGACCGGAGCCACTACAAGCAACGCAGTGACTCACACAACGGTACTAATTATACACGTACTCTCACTCCGGTAATAAGTTACCTAACCTAAACGTAGGTCATGAACGTGATTTAAGTTTAAATCCGAGAAAATATAACAGTGAAAGCACTTAATTCTAATGGATAAGAGAAAGGTATTTGCGGTAATGAAATTTTATAAGTTGAAAGTAGTGTTGCATTTAAGAGTAGATATTAATGCTTTTTTTAACTTACAGAACTGAAGTGTTAAAGTGTGTGAAGTAATTTTATTCAGTTAATGATAATTACTTTATGACCAACAAAAACCGACATTCTCATCTTGTTTGCATTATTTTGATTGTTCTTAATGTACAGCCGCCATCAGGTATTTCGGAGCGGCTAAGGTGGTCAAAAATATCGGCACGTGCACTCTATTATTAAGGTATTAAAGTTCATGTTTCGATATTTTTGATCACCTTGGCCGCTCTGAAATATCTGATGGCTGCTGTACTTATCATTGGAATCGAATTAAAGAGGCAAGCAGCATAATATAATGACTACTATATTATCCTTGTACTTGTATTCTTTCCTTAAAAAAACATTAAATTTAAAAAATCAAAAAACCCGACTGCTTTAAAAACTAAAAGGAAGAAAATAAGTCTAGTGGTCTAGAACTCTGTCAAGAAGCTCATTTAAGGTTCCCATTCAAATCGTAACCAGCTCAAAAAATCTTGGTAATGGGTCCCGACTGTTGAACCTTAAATGAGCTTCTTGACAGAGTTCTAGACCAATAGACTTATTTTCTTCCTTTTAGTTTTTAAGGCAGTCGGGTTTTTTGATTTTTTAAATTTAATGTTTTTTATTTTATAGTTTTTTGATATTTCTGTGAAAATAGTAGATTAAAAGTACTATAACCCCTATATATTAAGAATGGGCTAATTATTAGCTTTCATTTGATTCCCATATTGTTACAATACAAAATATATTTTTTTATTCCTTCGCCATATTTTTTTCGCAGACGCCATATTGAAATATTATATACCCTATGTCACTCCGACAGTTATGACGAATCCTCAATACCTCATATGTTACAATCCGTCCAGCCGTTTAGGCTGTAGCGAGGACCAAAGAAATGGACATACATACCCACATACATACATACATACATACGCTCGAAAAACATAACCCTCCTTCGGGCAGTCGGGTAAAAAGTCTTTAAAAAATCTGGTATCGCGTCAACTACTTTCAAAGACAAAAATAACTTCCTGAAACAAACTCAGCAACCGTCTAATCCAATAAGCTTAACACCCAAACTACATTCAGAATCAATAAGAATTTTCTTAATAGTAAGGCCAATCCATTCACTTCGCAGTTAACACCACGTCTTACTACTAAAGACGTTAGACTAAATATAGAACCATACATAATGCACCATTCAAGCACCCAAACTTCACACATTATCACTACTCTGCTGTTCAAAACGAACCTTAAACAGAAAGGGATAAAGTGTTTTATAGTGTAATGGGAAGATGATCCTGAACACAACTGAAATCCTTAAGGAGCTTACAGAAGATTCAGTTACGAATGAAAATGGACCTAATGCGGCAGCTGTAGATGGTAAGTTCGAGGAAGTGACTGCCTTAGAACAATACGGTGTCGTTGAGATGGCACATGCAGTGGTGTATAAACATCCGGTGAGACATTAGGAACAAGCTATTCAGTCGAGAGCTTTTTCTTGTACGAAGCTTTTTAAATTTATTGAACATGTCCGGACTCCTTCTCCATTTCCTTTACACTTTCGTTTTAATGTTTTTCTACGTGAGAAGAGACCTTTAATTTTGTAAGTGATTACTGTATTGATATAGTGTTGACATTAGAAAGTAATTGAACGTTGTTATTGTATTAAGTGGATACACAAAAAAGTCAACGAGTTGCAAATAAATGCAAGCAATTAATATCGACTGATACTGTCAGCTATAGTTGGTCGATGTGGTACAATGCTTTCTAATGATCAAAAGAAAACAACAACTGACAAACGAGAGGATAGTTATATTGGTAATTCCATTCCAATTTACTTACACTTAAATCGGTAAATCCTGCCGCAGACAGAACAGAACTAAGATTTACACCAAAACATGTCGAGGGGCATAACAAACGTAATCATAACGGTACGAAACGCAATTGCCATAGAACAAAAGGCAGCGGTGCCTGAAACTATTAAATGCAGCAGCTACCCAACTGTTACTCCATGGTCTTCTATCCGTGCGTTCATGCGAAACGATTTCTTCGCATTCCAAGAACCTGGTCAATAAATTTTCACTTTGAAAAAAAAAAACACTTGTTTATACCATTGTTTTTAATTTTTGGCACTGGCCATTAACACGAAAAAAAAAAGTTTTTATTCTTTTAATTTGAACGCGGAGGAGGCGGCGCGCGCGCAACAGCCGCGTGTGCGAGACCGACTGCCGCGCGTGCTCAAACGTGCGTGCAGTGCGGCTGATATGGTGGGATATCGTTTGGTGCATATTGAATTCATCTCGAGTTCGTTTACTTCGCAAGATTGAGATGATTCGCGGTTGAGCCGCAAACTCGTGCGTAATTTTGCTATTGTTCCGTTGCGTCACAATCACAACCGTTGTGCAGTGGAAGCTAACGGTTTGGAGGATTAACTTTCTTCCGTGTTCAAGCGTGTAAATTGTTACTCTTATAAAAAATACATTAGACTATAATTAATGGCGGTCCTAATAGCACACGCGAGACTTATTAATGATTTAACTATTGCTATATTTACTTTGACGTTTCGAGCGACCATAATACAGCGGCCGTTGTCATGGTAATAAAATGCCTTTTGAGATAAATGTGGAGTCATATAGATAGACGCGCAAACACGCGAACTGGACCGAAGAACACACAAACAACCAAAGAGCGGTTTTCTTTTTATGGTACAGAAACCTGAAAAAACTTCAAGCGTTCGGCCGCTTGTAGACGTCCGTTGTTTTCGCCGGACAACGGACCGTTTTATTATGCCGGACTTGCGGTGTTGTATAGCTAATAATGAATGTGTGTACATGCACCGGACACTAAAATTGTCCGGCGACTTAGCCATACAACACCGCTAGTCCAGCAAAAAAAAAACCGGCCAAGTATTGTACAGAATATTCCAAGTTTAGGTATATTTTATACCTTAGGCAGCTATTTGCTCTGAAACTACTAATAATTCTAAAGAAAACTTAACCGCTATAGTTTTCCTTGTAAGTTTGATATACTTACTATCATCCTGAATTTTTTCAAATTTTTCCACCCACCAGTTTAGATTTTAGAGGGGGGGGATGGATTTTAATGAAATTAATTTAAAAAATTGAATTTTTAATTGTACTATTTTGTCGGCATAGTTTACATATACCTATATCCGTGCAAAATTACAGCTTTCTAGCATTGATAGTCCCTGAGCAAAGCCGCGGACGGACAGACAGACAGACAGACATGGCGAAACTATAAGGGTTCCGTTTTTGCCATTTTGGCTCCGGAACCCTAAAAAACGGTCCTTTGTCCGGCGAAACAACGGACGTCTACAAGCGGCCTTCCGATACCAGTATTATCGGTATTAGTGCTTGGAACTTGACCTAAAATACCTACCGGTACTATAAAGCGATATAAAATAGCTATTTTTGGTACCTTCACGACGATAGCTACAGCTTTCTGGCATTATCTTAAGCGTTTATTCCACGAACAGCCACTGCCACATCACTGGCATCCTATTCAGTTAATGTAGACATTTCTATTCATACATGGCGTGTGGTAAACATGTTCGCTAATAAGTTTCCAAGGCGTCATTACCAGAGCATGGAGTCACGTAAGAAAGTGCATAACGAAGTTGCATTTGCATGCATTCGTTGACTGAGTAAGTACGATGAACTGATTGATTGTATGATTAATAAATTGCGTTTAATAGTTTCTAAACACAATAGAGTATGACTGCGAAACGTTTGCTAAAGCTGTATCAGTCTTAGGAATTGCAGGTGGTAGGACCTTGTGCAAGGTCCGCCCGGATTGCTACCACCATCTTGTTCGCTAATCCTGCCGTGAAGCAGCAGTGCTTGCACTGTTGTGTTTCGGCGTGGAGAGTAAGACAGCCGGTGAAATTACTGGCACTTGAGGTATCCCATCTTAGGCCTCTAGGTTGGCAACGCATCTGCAATACCCCTGGTGTTGCAGATGTTTATAGGCGGTGGTGATCTCTTACCATCAGGAGACCCACTTGCTCGTTTGCCATCCAGTCGATTAAAAAAAAAAGGAAATTCCACTGCTAAATCAGTGGAAATAAAAAGGTAAAAGCCATAGGCATATGTCTTCATACATCGAAATATCACAAACGGCAAGCCAAAGTCGAAACGAAACCAAACCCTTTCAGCGGAATATCGATCAAACAAAGCTAGAAGGTATTTCTGTACTTACACATACTTCTAATAAAAAAGTGAAATTGCGTTCGAATTCAATGCCATAATACTTTTACATAAATACCTTTACATATTTGCCTCGAAATTGGCAAGTGAGCAAGTACACAATGCATGTCACTTAGCCAAATGAACTTCCCAAGAAATTGCTCGGCAAGTCGTTTAACAAAGTGTTGCCAAGCTGACTGTTATGGTCATAATTTTAAAAGATGACTTCAATTACTTATTCCTGGGTGAGCAATACACAAAATGTACTATCAGCTAACAGACACGTCATTCTTAAATGTACGAGTATTATACTATAACTGAGGAAGTTTTAGATATTCCGTTTCGTATTTGTCCCAGAGATCTTAAACTTTGAAGTAGTAATAGAGTCACACGAAATTAATTTTAGTCATTAACAGCTATAGAATCTACAAACAGAAAAGGAACCTGCCGTAGATCGAAGGTTACGCTTCAAAAAATATCGTGACGCGAGGAACATCTCGAATGTCGATAGCAGAGAGATGGCAGACACGCTCTGAATCCTAACAAGATCATTGGACAAACAAACGACAGTCCAATTCTTATGGACATAGGATGAGTCACTGAAATCACTTAAATACTAGAACTCTATTCACTACTCTCGAATAGATTGCGCGTTAAATCAAGACTGGAGATGATCGGTAAAGTTCCGTTATATATATTTTTTTAATTATTGATCTTAGCCCCTTCAACATTCGTCCCTTCGAGACTTTACGACACATTTTGTCTATTTATAGCATATAAACATCAATAACATCCAATACCAATTAGGTATAAATGTGTTTACTGTGTTATATTGTGCATTTAGTAAGGATGTAACGTTAGAAATCTTAGGCGAATAGTAAATGACAAAGAAAATACAAACGAAAACCGCAATGTCAATAAACATAAACAACAGACGACGTAAAAATGACTTAAAACTTTAAGATCTCGAGTTTTATAGCCAATAAAAGGGAAGGAAGACATAAAAAGGGAGCTAATAAATGATAAAAGTACAAGCTTTGTGAAGCGACGTTAATTACTTAGACCGCTCCCTGAACCGAGGGCGACGAACTAATGGATACGATTGCTATATAGCAACTCTGGTACAGTTCGTGAAGCATAAGGTATTAGAGATCTGCGAGTTAACAAACAATGAGGAATGGAATCAAAGGATTTATGGCTAACCACCTCGGTAAATCACTCAGCAGCAAAGGGCAGGAGCAGGAATGTGAAATTAGCACCCTTGGAATAATTCAAACATGTAGATTACGCTTCAATATGAGGACTGTGATTTCTACTCACATTTTAAAGACCTAACACATGTCAAACTAGTATAGGTACTTATAAATATAACGAGTTTCGAGTTTCGGGCTAAATACCGTATGTATCCCCAAAAGTTTGATACCTAGACAATTTTAATGATGTAACTGCTTTAAGATAAAAATACTCGCAGTAAAAATTCATTAACAACCAAATACGTCAGTAGAGCATTAGGACGTCAATTAAGTATAGTTATGTTTAAATTTGAAGACGTAATACAAATAACCTTATGTGTGACCTAAGTTACAGTAAATGTTTTTTCAGAAGCGAAATTGTCTGGTTATTCGCCTACCCAAATTATTACTGTTTTAAATTTAAAGTTTAATGCAAACTACGGTGTAGTGCAGTCTGAAAAGTTTGTGGGCTTCCAGCCAAACCTAATAATTTAATTGCAGTTTGCAATTTATCTGGCTGTTTGAATAACTGGGCTTGTTAACACAAACGATAGATAACGCCATACTAAAAACTATAAGTAATGGTAATTAACTGACAAACAAATTAATCCTTGTTAACATACATAATTTTACGCTTTCAGTCAGACCAATTGACTCTGCTAGTCAAGATGTTCTACAAACCAAGGAAAGATACGCTTAAAAATCCGGACAGTAAGATGGAAAAAGGTTTTAGAAACATGTTTCGTATAATAAATCCTACAGAAAATTAAGATATCCTATTGCCTATCCTGAATTTATGTGTATAAATATTTTTATTTTGTACTGATTTGTGGTGTGCAAATTGTATTGCATAGCATATTTGTATTGTATTGTATCATTTTTTGGATATCTGTCTGATTGAAGTAGTCAGAAGTTGTTCAAAAAGTCGAAGCGAAGTCGTCGAAGTCAAAGGGAAGTGTAGTGGCCTAGATCCTTTTAAAGCTTGTATTCATCAACGCTCTTCTTTCTCCTAAATAAAAAGCTATAAACTAAATGTAAATACACAATACGCGACAAAACTAAAACCTGACTACATTGTACTGTACCCAACCCAACCAAGTTGTCAGTGTCACCCAACTTTAGGTGAGTTATACATAGCCTGTTAATACAGACGGTGCCAACTATATAAACCACTGGCAATAGTAAAACAATAGCAGACATCCGAATCAGCTGATAACCTGGCACGAAGCCATGTCTTTGGAGACGAGACCTTTATTGAGGCTTGCGCATTGCGCCCGTAAACAGAAGTATATCGACATTGCCGGAAGGCATCGAATGGTTTCGAGCAATTACTAGAAATTTTTGAAAACCTGAACATGAAAAATTTGACTAAAATCACATAATACAACTTATGCAGTGATGAAGTAGCAAAACATTGAATTTCCGCGAGGTTCAAGCGATTATACACTTATATTAATCACATTCTTTGCATCCTTAGTTTATCTATTTGATTGATTCAGTAATTAACGGAGGATTTTAGAAATTCTTAGCATCTCACGCTTATCTGTACACAACGCCCATGTTTCAGAACACACTTGTTACTCAGAACAAACACAATGACTGTTTGTTGAATCATTTTACAAATCCGCATGCCAGGT
This sequence comes from Choristoneura fumiferana, assembly GCF_025370935.1. Taxonomy (NCBI): domain Eukaryota; kingdom Metazoa; phylum Arthropoda; class Insecta; order Lepidoptera; family Tortricidae; genus Choristoneura; species Choristoneura fumiferana. The sequence continues at coordinate 18,782,393 of NC_133484.1, forward strand.
ATATACACTCATTGATATAGATAGACAATAGACCAAAATAAGTGTAAATTAATTGTACTTTTAATTTAAATGAGAGTCTATGATATTAACTGTGCATCGTGCAAGTGCCTTTCATTATGACGTCAACCACAACCATTTGTTACTGAAGATGACAGCATTGCGTCATGGCTTTAGTATTCGTGGTGCCAATTTCTATTGGGGTCTTCCCTTGCGTGATGCTGAATTATATCGACTAATTCGCTATATTGTGATTAATTTGTTAGTGTTTATTGCCAATACTGTGTCAAGCTTTGGACTAAGTACTGAAAGCAATTTTACCTGTCTCAAATTACAGGGCTTTAACTGCTTTTCGATCACAATTTGCGATAGTGAAGCTTGTTAGCTTCACAATGGACAAAAGCAGCCTCCTAGCTAGCTACAAGCGCACATACGACGATACCCAACAACAAGATGCCAACTTCCACACCGTACCTCAATAAATTGCCTCTCGAATAAAAGAACAGGATTTTTACTAGACTAAGCGACGAAACTAAGCTTGCCACTAAATTTGCAGGAATAGCACTTCACTTTCGATTTAACTTTGAATTTTCACGACACTTTTTTTTAAAACACAAACACTTTTGTCGAAATTAACCACCAGTGTTAAAAACGCAAAATTGCTAATAAAAATTGATTCCAGCCGGTTTCCTTGCTCGCGGAAGGATACGGTGGAGTTTTGAGGTTTATTTATTATTTTAATTTAGTTTTTTTTTCTGTTCAGGCACGCGCCTGTTCCACGCCGGCCCGGCGACTGGAAGGATCGAACACGGCAACCCTAGGGGGAGGAGGCTGCGTATTTGCGCGGGGCACACGTACAATGTTCAACCTATCTGCCCCGGCATACGGTGGAATATGGGAGAGAATGATTCGATTGGCGAAACAAATGTAGCGCGGAATGATAACGACGTAAACGCTATAGAAACGTTGTATGTTTTGAAGTCTTGTTAGGTTTAAAGGAAGGTTGACTTTCGTTTGGTGGATAAGTTTGAGGAAAAGCCAGGGATAGAGACGAGTCGCAGTGAACTTGAATGAGGGTATAACGGCGGAGGGCGTTGTTTCGACTGTGGGGTTGTTACCGGGCGCTTTCATTAAACTCACTCAGTTAGCTCCGTCAATATAAGCATTGACTTCAGGGCAAAGATTACTGAGAACCCTTAGGTCTGTGAAAATATCGTTAACGATGAAATTAGGTAAATTTTGAAAGGAGCGTTCCACAGATACAGTAAAACTGTTAAATTATTCGTCGTAAGCGTAAGCCAACTACATCTTTTGATAAAACTACTTTGACTGCATTTAGGTGGGAAAAGATTTGAAGCTGTATACCACGAATGAAAAGCGACGACTGCAAATTGCTTTGAGGTTTGTGGTTAACAATCATGTCAACAGAACGCCCTTTACTGTTCACATCTAACTGTATACTCTGCGTGAACGTAATAAATTGATACATAGAATTGAAAAAGAAAACTATCTTATATCAACTAAAATACAAGAAGACATACTAGTAACTTCAATCATATCCTAAACATGGTTGGTTAAATTATTGATATTATACATGGGGCTAAAATTTTGCTCGTGTTGAATAGTAGTTTCGTCTACAGATGATTTGTCTGGATATAAGTCTAGAAAATGTATTCCATGTAGGCGGGAGATTGTGCAATCAATAATCGCATGCCAAGGCGATCTAGCTGCGCTACTGTTAACATTACCTACCCTAGATTGTTGACAAATCATCCCACTAATATTATAGTTTGTAAATCATTATTATATTTAGCCTATAACAGTGTCCCACTTCTGGGCAAAGGCCTCTCCTCTTGACTTCCACATCTCCCTATCCAGAGCTATATTTGGCCACTCACTCAGTTCCGCGTCCAGGTCATCTCGCCATCTCCGCTTCGGCCTGCCTTGCCATCGGTGCCCGTCATGTGGTACCCACCATGTGGCTTTGTGCGCCCATCTTTGTGGGTGCATCCGGCAGACATGCCCGGCCCAGTCCCACTAAGTTTGGCGATCGCTTTTCCAACATCAGTTTGTAAATCTATTTGTTTATTTATAGGAAGGATTAAGGATAGTTTTTATCCCGGAAAATTAGTTTCCGCGAGATAGCGATGAACGAATTCTACGCGGACGGAGTTGCGGGCAACAAGTAGTCCTAACTAATTCCTAATATTATTTGAATGTGAATATGTCTTTTTACTACGCTTCCAAGCAAGTATTTATTCAACCGATCGTGGTGAAATTCGGTATGGATATACTTTAAGACCCTAATAAAGACGTTGATATTACGAGTATATTTTTTACGAGTAAAATTATGCAGTTTCTGAGGACGTGCGATAAACGATTTATTCGCAAAAAAGAAGTGTTTTCTTACATCGAAAATTTGAGTATAACTTATACTTGTTAAAGCGTAGGTGTGTCTGAATTGAAATCATAAACTGATTCATGGCACGTAGCTTCAGAGGAAACGGTGTCCAACGAATACAAAGCATGATAACAGGGAATCGCAAAGATTGTATCAATATCTAAATTATTATGAGTGTAAGTACTTCAGTATATATCAGGCTTATACTACACTATCACATATTATATATAATATATATAATATATATATTGTAATATATATATATATGTGTATAGTACCTTTACCCGCGTATCGCCCGCGTTGAATTCGGTTATCGTATCGCGCGCTTTTCCCTCGGGGACTTTTTTTCCGGGATAAAAAGTATTATTAAGTGCTTATGTCACTCTCTGCCCCATAAACTATCTCTATGCCAAAAATCACGTCGATCCGTCGCTCCGTTTTGTCATGAAAGACGAACAAACATACAAACACACACACTTTCGCATTTATAATTTATAATATTAGTATGGATTAAAAATTTCAATAAAAGCATATTACTAATGGGTCAAATCATCAAATTTGTGCAGGGATAATGAGTAGGTATTCCCAGACTTTTTGATGCGTGTCTATAGCTTTTGCCGTCAATGCGTTCGCTAGGAATACGATTATCATGGTCCCCGTGGGAACTATGCGAATTTCCGGGATTAAAACTATCCACATTTAGTGTATTAAAGTTAACATCGATTTTCTCGCGCATCTACAGAAAAAGAATATCTACCTGGAAACTAAAATAGCATGTCAGTTCTCGGTTAGTTTTCTTTTATTTCCAATGCTAATTACTTTAAGCCTAGAAACAAGAGGGCTTGGGCCATAGTTCCCACGCGGGCCCAGTGCGGATAAAAATAAGTGCAGAAAAAGAATATCTACCTGGAAACTAAAATAGCATGTCAGTTCTCGGTTAGTTTTCTTTTATTTCCAATGCTAATTACTTTAAGCCCTTCGCCGTGGCCGTTGTTGCATAATAATGCGTTTAAATTTATGCTGTCCTGGAACCATAGACTTTTAAATGTAAGACTTTCTTTTGGTACAAAAGTGGCTTTTGGCTGTGACTTCGGAAGAAAAACAATTCAAAAAATACCTAATATATTTTTTCTGTTGGTAGAGAAAGGTTCTTGAATGGTGTGACAACCACGAACTGGGAGGCGAAGAGTTGGCAGCAGGGCTACTTCGAAACTCGAAGTTCGTATCGTACCGTCCCTCTCGCTCTCGTATTAAACAGTATAAGTGTCAGAGGGACCGCACGACACGAACTTCGAGTTTCGTAGTAGCCCTGCAGGCCTCTTACTAAGCGGACTCACAAGATCGCAAGAGTTGAGGGCACCGGTGGATGCAAGTTGTGAGTTATTTTTTTCGGTATTCTAACCTTTGTTCAACAGTGGATGTCTTCTGGCTGATGATGATTAATGTAATGTTATGCGAGAGACAAGACTGGATGGAACAATATAGAAAGAATGAAAGAAAATACATTTATTCACAACAACAATGACAACAATATTATTACAAATACATAGACATCACGAACGATAAAGAGTGAAGCGTTTATAACAACACCCCAGCGCTGATTTCCAGCCAGCACCGTTGGTGATATTTGGGCCGCTATACAGATCTACTACACAACTAATCCATACTAATATTA
>NC_133484.1:18786582-18787321 GCF_025370935.1 Choristoneura fumiferana
TTTTTATCCATCTCAAGAGTATCTTATATAAAATGAATAGGACAGTAGCATTATTTAATGGTTAGAGGGAGCAAGACATTGGGCATATGTACCTAAGCTAAAAAAACTTCCCCACTTGTACAGCCAGCAGCAGAAGTAGACAAACAGCTGTAGTGCTCCAAATAATCTGCACACACTTATTACCTTGGCAGTAGAGTGTAGAGTTGTGTGTAGATCATTTTGAGCACCATAACTGCTCATCCACTTCTGCTGCTGGCTGTACCTCCTAATCCTAAACATTACACCTAATCATAACATAGTTTGTTTTTATTAAGCTGTTGGTTGGTTAGCTGTAAAGCTGTTGCCTGATATGCCTCTGCAACATGTACATTGTTCTTGAACATGTTTAAAGAAAGTGCCAAATTGTTATTAAAATATGACCAGATTTAATTTTAAGAACATCTGTGGTTGTTATTAGTGTATTGCTGTATTTTATGTGATAAATGTTGAAACTGTATACTTTAAAGCCCAACACACAGAGGTCGGGTGCGCGTGCGCGGGCCCGCGACGGGCGTTTTATATGGCGGTATATAACAAAATAATAAATCCATTTATTTGGGGCAACTTAGCAAATACAATAAATTCCTTACAGACTAACTTACATATGAACGCACGACCCGACCCGCGCCCACCGTCAGTATGATGGCGTCCATATAACGCAATGTAAATACGCCGTTCTGTGTGTGTTGGGCTTAAGATC
>NC_133484.1:18787421-18882144 GCF_025370935.1 Choristoneura fumiferana
AACACCCTCTCATACATATTTTAAATTGACATTGCGGCGTGGAAGCGTGCTGGGCCCATAACCTGTTATTAGGAACAAGCTTTAAAATAAGAAAATAATATTTTAAAAAAAACGACCAACGCGACAGACAAAAGATAAGCGAGTGATTTTGTCACTAAAAGAACTAGATTTACTCGTACAGTACAAAAAGTTCCAACATAAGTAACCGTTTTAAATCCCACCCCAATAAAAAGAAACAAAATTCTTCCACCCCACACACGCTTAAAAGAATATCCACGAACCCCAACTTATAATCAAGACACGATCTCGACACAAAATCGATGTTGACACCATTAGGCTAGCTACACTGACAAATGGAAAACTATTTATTCGACATGTCCGCGAATTCACCCGTATTGAATCTCAAATCTATTGGGATCAGATCGTCAGTCCTTTTTCATCTGAGGGATTACTAGGAATGTATGATAAGGACATCGATTATTGATTCGATACAATGTGGAATTATTGACTGGCACGCGACAAATTTGGAGGGGAAGTCTGTATGTATTTATCTGTAGTAGTTTAGTTTATTGAAGGGGATTTTTAATGATGCGTCAGGTTAATAGAAATGTTTGGAAGCGATATCTAACTATACTTATTATAGCATAACATGACTGACAGACAGACAATGTAAAGCCAAAGTCACAGGAACTAGAGACTTGAAATTTGGAAAAGTATTCCTTGAGGATCAAAGAGTGTACTAAAAGCGGATTTTCCAAAATTCCCACGGGATAGAGCTTTCCAATTTTTTACAAGCTTTTATTTAGTTTCACCTGTCCCATTGTCTGAACGTCTGTCTGTAATGAAATCTTGCAAGTTAAATTCGACCAACTTCCAGTGTAGTCGGATTGACTTGAAATTTGGCATACTTATGTAAATTGCGTGACAATAGAATAATCTGATAGTGACATTCTGGTAGTCCGGCCAGGATCGTCTCCGCAGGACGGAACTCTTCAACGGTTAATGGCATCGACTTGAAATTTGGTATGCAAATGTAGTTTGAGCGGCAATGCAAGTACGAGGGCAAAACCGCGATGAAAGCCCGCCATTTGTCGTGATAATTTATTCCGTCGAGCCCTATTTTTTTCGTCAATACTATCAAATAAACTGCGAATTGCACAAAAATCTTTAAGCTCACTACTATACTACCCAAATGCCAGAAAATTGACGCGACGTATACAAAGCTTTCAACGCAAGCTAACGCTTAGCTACAATCACGGGACGCCATTCCATCCACACCCCATCAAGAAGATTGGGAAACTTCCACGCATAAATCTTATCTTAACCCAAAGACTTCAAAAATGCGTAAGTCCCGCCTTTTTTCATTAAAAATAAACTGCAGGTGTAATTTTCCACCGAAAACACCACAAGCTATTTCAGACCCAATAGAAAAAGTCCGGAGTTCCAACAAAATATCTGATACCGGCCATTAGACTTGGCTGTATACGACTTGTGCCAACATTTCCATGGCCTTTTTAACTTTAAAAAAAATGTGACCGATTGCAGGCGCGCTAGCTCTTTTAACTTTTTAATTTTTCGCTGACCATAAACTATGCACTTCACCTTCTGATATGTAAAGAATAATGTCAACTTTTACGGTCATTTTTGAGAAAAGACTTTACTTATCTAAAAAAGCAAAAATAATGAGTTAAAAGGATTTTTTTTTAATAGGTAAGTACCGCCTTTTGCTCGTAAGGATGAGGGATACACTTAAGTTTTAAGACCAATATCAAAACAAAGCAGAAAAATAAGCAGGGTTGAAATTCCCTTGCCATTTATTTAAATTTATGTACGGACATATCTTGGCACGTTATTTCGCGCGAGGGACCAAAATTTTCATACTACCACACGTATACGTTTTGCATTTTGGGAGCGCAACAAGATGCAAAGGGGGCGTTAGTACATGTTCAGATATATTCGGGCTACCTTACATTATGTACAGAGCGGCAAAAAATCTGGCCCTCAAATGTATGCAGTAATAGGTAATTTTGTATGGAGACCTTTGATCATGAAGTGAGTGAGACTCAATCATATTGTCAAAACACCATGATCACTAATACAATGTTCGTTATTTTTTTTATGTTAACTGCCCTCTGTCGTATTTTTATAAATAAAGAAGCTTACCTTTCCATTCCAGTCGCTCTGCGGGCCATCAGTAGACCGCCAAGACAAGTCGTGAAGAACAAAGGATACCTCCGTTATAGAGTATTCTAGAACAAATCATATGTTTAGTAAATAAAATACATGGTAAGAATCGTACCCTCCGTTTCAATTTTCTAAGTCCAGGGCAATCAAAAATCAACAGCCACATACAATGAAAGTTTGTAAAACAAGGCTGTATTTTTGTAATAAATAATTTATCAATTTCATCATGGAAACTAAGCATGAAAAATAAAAGGCAGTAAATAAACATTACTTTGCATTGTTGAGTTTTAATTTTCTCGCAATCGAAGTGACAAGCAGAGTGTATAACTTGTTCACAAAACCCAGTAGGTGAGGGTGGATAGTTAAGTCGAGGGAGGGTAAAATGGGTTTTACGAACGCGTTTTATACAGGCTTTAAACTTTCGTGATTTTCACTCATAACTTTATACTTGTGATGAGTCCCGGGTGTGGTAGGTAATAGTAACAATCTACTATTTTTAAGTTTCACTCACCTAAACAGTACTCGCCGTGGAGGGTGTGGGAGGGGGCGGTTTGCGGGGCGCTCTCAGGGAGCCGCGCCGGCGCCATCTGCCCCCGCCTGCAACAACACGAGGATTAACACTTCATCGTCAATCAGACACGGAGCCATGGAGACATGGCCGTTTGGGGCCGAAAGGTCTCGAATGTAGACAGCGGATCGGCAAGCGCAGCGTTTTGTTTTAAATTTTTAATACTTATCAACCAAAACAAGTGTCAAAAACCAAATACAGTCATGCTCCAAGGGCTAAGACAGCTTTTGGAGCACGACCTTTTATCATCATTATCATAGTAGTCGTCATCGTAGGCTGTTACATTAGACATAGGCCTCCCCCATAGAACTTCAGTTGCTTCGGTTGGAAGAGACCCGCATCCACCAAGAACCCACGGCTTAAACTAGGTCATCCATCCATCTTGTTGGCAGTAGTGTTCTAGTATATACCTCGTTGAGTTTTTTATTTTTTATTTGACTGGATGGAAAACGAGCAAGTGGGTCTCCTGATGGTAAGAGATCACCGCTGCCCATAAACATCTGCAACACCAAGGGTATTGCAGATGCATTGTTTCTTGCCGGATTCTTCTCAACAGAGGTTTTTCCGAGCCAGTGGTAGATTTTTTTTGGCATGCGTGCTTGTTATAAACCTAAATTGAATAAACATATTTTGACTTTTGACTTTGACTATCAGTAAAATTTTGAAAAAAAAAAAAATGACATTTTATAGCTACAAATATTCAAAACAATTTTATTAATTTAATGTAGTCCCCTATAAACCATCGTAACCCACACCCATTCAACAGCATCAATTTGTCTATTTTTACAGTCATCCGGCCGAAATGAGACACTGCCACGATTGTTTGTTTTTTTAGCGTGTACGACAAATTATCCCTTCGGTTTTAGGAGGCAGGGACTGTCTGTTTTGGACTGTCTTCAGTTTTAATTATAGCTGCAAGTATCACTGTATTAAGTTCGGTATATTAAGTATATTGCCCCATTTTTGTAGCTTTTAAAGAAACTTAGAATGTATACTGATGAAAAAAATAAGAAAAAAATATATAAGGACCACTTGAGTTTCAGCAGTAAAATTAAACCAAAAACATGTTTTAGTTTTTATCTTATCATCATTATCAGTGGAAAATGGGCATTCGTGAGGGATATTAAGCATTTTTTTTACCTTTAGGTTCTCAGTCTGTCCTGCCTGACCACAGGGTATGCATAAATTTTATATAAAAAAAAAAGGTACTAAATCGGATTATCCAAATGAATAGCTTAACGAAAAGAAAACTAATCAACTAAACCAAACAAGAACAGTTTGAATATTAACAAATACCACACAATCAAGATTTTCTTTTACATCACCACTAATTCAATAAAAACAAATCAACTTACACTATACAAACAATTACAAAAATACTAACTTTCTTCTAAACTTTTAAAACATGCAGTTTATCATGATTTTAAATTTACAACCGTAATGTTTCATCCAATACACTTTTACACTGACATATATTTTAAATGACTAAAGATATACAGTGCACTTGCATTGGTGCCACCAGGAAGTCTCGCAATGCATTAACGCAGGGACATAATTGGATTAGTTCTGACCTGAACAAATTACCTAACTGTTTGAAATAAAACTATTATGTGTTATGCATGTTTCCTTATGCCATTTGTTTACATTTATATAACTTCACAAGATTAGCAAATAAATAAATATCACGGGACAATTCACACCAATTGACCTAGTCCCAAAGTAAGCTTAGCAAAGCTTGTGCTATGGGTACTAAGCAACGGATAAATATAATTATATAGATAGATACATACTTAAATACATATTAAACACCCAAGACCCAAGAAAAAACATTCGTATTTTTCATACAAATATCTGCCCCGATACAGGGATCCAACCCGGGACCTCAAGCTTTGTAGTCAGGTTCTCTAACCACTAGGCCATCTGGTTGTCTAACTTTATGCATTTTTTTTTATATAAAATATAAACAGACTAGACAAACAAAAAAAACTAAATACACAAGTGCAGTGATATACATGCATCAGCTCCAAGAGCTAATATTATTATCCCTCTTATATTATTATTATTGAAATAATATTACTGATGCTCTACAACATGCTTTATGTCTAAAATGGAGATGGGCAGGCCACATTGCAAGATTAAATGAAAGAAGGTGGGCACTGGAATCTACAAAATGGGCTGGACCGGTTTGTAAAAGATCGAAAGGAAGACCAAAGCAGCGATGGGCTGATGACATAATAAAGATTGCAGGAACAAACTGGATTAACACCGCCCAGCACAGAGAAAGATGGAAAATGATGGAAGAGGAGGCTTCTACCCATTAGGGATCCACTACAAAAAACAATAATCCTACTAACAATTTATATGTAAAATCAACTTTTTCTGGAAATAAACGAAGCTTATTATTATTATTATTATAACAATATAAGAGGGGGCCAATAACATGTGGGTCAACTGATGGGAAGCAATCATCGCCGCTCATGGACACTGGAACATGAGGGGTACCACCATTGCCAACCCTTTGAGAGACCGAAAGGATTTTCCAAGTTGTCAGTTTTATGATGAACACAGAATTGTGTGAACCTTAAACCTTTGCATGGTTTCACACATATTTCTGTGATTAGTACAATGAGGGCTATCGTTTTTTGTCTCACTAGATGTCGCACTGTTGTGTGAGGTTTTAAGTATGGCTTTCAAAGTTTGTTTTTACTGGTGTGAAAACAGAGTTTAGATTAAAATCATATTTAATACACCTTAAAACCGTACCACAAAAATATCAAGCATGCCACAGTGTTGCATAGTCCCCGTTTTGTTCGGAAAAAAGGGAGGACAAAGGTTTCCAAAGACAAAACTGTCTCAAAACACAGACATTCATTGCCCTGGAACGCTTATTTGCCATAATTAATTTCAGATACTGCAAAATATTTACAAAATTATTCTTATTATGAATAAACCCGCATAGCTCACCCAAAAACTATGAGATTTGACATTTCGGAGACCTCACGCTATACTAGCGCCTTTAGCGGCGAATTCATTCGCGATAGCCCTCATTGAGCGAAGGTGGTGCTAGGCGTACATAGGATAGGCCACTGCCTATGGCCTCACGGTCCACGAGGCCTGGCACCTCAAAAGTTACTTGTGTGTTTGCTCATTTAAAAATCATAGGGCCTTGCAAAATTTATCTTGCCAATGCAAGGCATTGCATCTAAAGACATGCCTAACTCTTGCTTCTCTCACTCTGCCTAAGGAAAATTTGCGACAGAGCCATATATAAAATGTATCAGCCAAATATGTGGTCTACCACCCTAAAGTTGATAATCGTTTGCATGTCATAAAACAATAATGCCAATAGACATGTCTGTCAACTTGAAAGTTCGACTTTAGCAACATAATTATTCATTTGATAGGAACTTTTCTAAAAATTGATAGACACTTATTTGGCTGATGGTACATAAACAGCCAGTGGTGCAAAAGATTAATAAATCAACCAAAATGTTGAACAGCCAATACAGCCATGCACAAAAGTTGTGCGTAAATATTTACCAGTTTCATTTCATCTGCGTTTATGAGGATTCTTACTAGGATAATATCTTATCCAATAAGAATTTTGAAAAACCTCTTTGTATGCTTTATCTACATTAACAACACTTAACTCCTCATATGTCAGAAGCAAAAAACTGCACTAGTGTTTTTTTTAAATAGAAAAATGTAGTCTTAAATTTGACATCTATCTGCATACAAAAGGGGTTCTGGGTGCCTTATTCATGCCTGCCACACACATGTTGAACGCTGGAGAGACGGACACACATATTATAAGCATGAATAGGGTAGATTTGGATTAAATGGTCTTTCCGGTATATGAAGGGAATCTATACCAAATTAAATTATGGTAGGCCCAATGATAAGTACTTTGAAGACTATAAATAATAATAATGGGAACTATATAATGAGAGGAAGTTTATACTACAGCAAGCCTTAACTGGCAATAACCATATTCTACTTTTAATAAAAAGCAAAGGAAACCAGAAAAATAAATAACAAAACAGGTACTTAATTTAGATCCATCTGATTGAAGCTAAGTTGCCTACATAATCAACATAGATGTATACAGACTTACATCAGAAAACCTTTGGTTAAGATTTGGTAAGGGGATTTTAATAAATATAACCCCACTATTTCAAACAGATAATTCAAATTTCAATTAAGTTATTTCTCCATCATGCATAACATGAAAGTCGTTTTAGGTTCTAGAGCAATACACCTACAAGATAATGATCTGCTAACATGCGGTAGCAATTTATCAAAATTGGCAGGTAGAGTAGAACAACTTTCGTATACCTACGTATAGCGAAAGAGATTGCATGCATTTTTTATATGTTATCAACGTGTTTGTCCTTCTAATCACAAAATAAACATCAAAGATGAACCTTTAAACAAAAAAACAGGGTGAGAAAGAATAAAGCCTGCTCAAATATATCAAAATCGTAAGCCAATCACCTTTCGATTACAACGCAATGCATTCGTAAAATATAACGTTTAATTTATGAATACTGAAAGATACGTACCATTTTCTCGAAAATCATTACCGGTCTTATTGTTTCTCAATAATTTACATACAAAGTCACAAAAATATCAACAAATCTCCCACCCACAACCGCTTGCAAATTAAATGGGAAGTAGTGTTGCGACAAAAGCTAGTCGTTATTGGCTGTCACTATGAATCGAATCGATAAGTGCGAGTCGGACTCACGCACCAAAGGTTCCGTACACATCTATAGGTATGTAAGTAAACGGGAATCGTGTCTTGCAGATATTTCTCGCTTTTCCGAGTGATTTAATACATCCAGTGTATGAAGAGCCCTACTCTTAAGCAAAATGTACGCAGTGTGGGGTCAGATTATATTAAGGTCCGACCGAGATCTCGGTCTCGGTCTCGGTTTCGACAAATCTCGGCCAAAAATCGGGCGAGATCTCGGTCTCGGTCTCGGCCCAAAACAGCCGAGATTCTCGGCCGCGACCGAGACTCCGCGACGGCACTGAATTTAAATATTGGCGCGCGGTTTACCGCGATGTCCGCGGTGGCATGAGCTTTCTGTGGGATTTTGATTGGTCGCCCCTCCCGGGCTCGCGCGTATAGTACCTACTTGCTTACTAGAGTAACAAGCGACACCTCGTTCTTTTTTTTTCGATAACGATTATTATTGGTAGGTAATACTGTAGTTTGATTTACGTGATGATAATTAAGTTTGTTTGTAGGACCCGGTGGAACGTTTAATTAATCCATAATAAAACATTTTTTTTTCATTCATAACGCGTATTTTTTGGGTTCCGTAGTCAACTAGGAATCTTAATAATTTCGCCATGTCTGTCCATCTGTTTGTCCGCGGCTAAGCTCAGAGACCGTTAGTACTAGAGAGCTGTAATTTGCCATGAATATGCATATCAGTCACGATGACAGTGGTTAAATAAAACATATATTTTTAGGGTACCCCATCCCATAGAAGACGTAAGTGGGGGTGATTTTTTTTTCTCGACTAACACTATAGTTATGGGTATCGTTGGATAGGTCTTTTAAAACCATTGAGGGGGTCGCCAGGACGATTTTTCGATTCAGTGATCTGTTTCTGCGAAATATTCAACTTAAAATCTTATCTGTTGAGTGGATTTAAAAAAAAAAATCAGGATGGTAAAGGTAGAGTCATTCACGATGACGCGTGCCGTGGTTCTTATTACAATGTCTAATTTTGTCAAAATCACGCGTCTTCGTGAATGGCACTAGGTATAGTTACGATATCAAATTTACCACACGTGTCCGACACGCTCTTGGCCGGTTTTTTTTTAGATAATAAAATGATAATATAGAAAAAAGCACTTATTTTTTGTCTCGGTCTCGGTCTCGGCCGAGAATATATTTTTTTCTCGGTCTCGGCCGAGATTAAAAAAGCAGTCTCGGTCGGACCTTAGATTATATTGTTCATTGATATTTACACAGACAAAAAAATCAAGATTTTTAGACTTTTAGTTGGGTGTCCTATAATAGCTACCTTTATACCAAATTTCAAGATTCTGAGTTCACGGGAAGTAGGGAAGTACCCTGTAGGTTTTGATTCCCTTGCGAGTTTTGATTTTTTTACAGCTCTAAGGGACACTAGACCTCAGTATATGATATAAATTTCAGCTTGATACCTCCACGCGTTCCCGAGAAAAAGGGTCTTGACAGACAGACAGACAGAGGGACAAAAAGTGATCCTAAAGTGGTTCCGTTTTTTCCTTTTGAGGTACGGAACCCTAAAAATAAGCTTAATTTTAAATTAATGAAAACGATCTAAACTTTGCTAAAAAAAGAAGTTGATTGGGTGTTATGATGAAGCAATAATATTAAAAAAGTTTTTTGTTTAATACTTAACCATTTTTTTATTTATTTTCAGGATCGTTATTTTAAATGTGTGCTCAATATCGATTAAAAACATTCTTAACTGAATCGAAAAGTGGTGTACAACACTACTGCTGCGTTTAGTTACTACATTTTTATATTAATATTCTTTTGATTTCGTTTCGATAGATTATCCTCATATCAAATCAAAATCAAGGATCAAAATTGATTTAAGATATATTTTTGACCTTGTTTTCATTTTGTTTTATTTTTTTCTAACATTGATGATTTACTACTGTTTACTTACAAGATGTTTCCACTCCCACAGCTAAGATTTCCACAAATTTAGTCATTGCAATTGCAACATTAGAAAATGGCCCTCGTCTTGTTTCGTTCGTCTATGGCTGCCGCTCTGACAGTCGTGACATATCTGTCAAAAACACTCAAAATTTTGAATTTTCAAATGTTGTAGAAAACCTATGAAATCATTATAATAAATTCTTGAGAAACTATTTCAAACTAAGGTATATACCATATTTTATCCCAACTTCAATTTTGAGTTTATTCACAATTCAAATATTGATGTCTAAGCCGTGATGTAAGACGGTATTATTTCTTAATTTTTGCATTATTTTCACGCAAATTAGTAACAAAACTGTAAATAGATAATTCCTGCTGCACTATTTACTTACCTATTTATACTGAAAAGTCCTATTTTTTGCCGTAGATGCTGAAATTCAGTGCGAGTGTGATTTGGAGGTTAGGTACGAGAGCGACCCTGAGGCAGTATTCCAGCGCTGGAGCCACGGTGGTGAAGCCAGAGAAGTTATCAGCCGCTGGAAATATAGCCGATAAGAATGCAGCAGATGCGGAGACTGACGGCGAGAATAAATCCGGTAAGAATCACTTTTAATTATCCTTTCTTCTTTCTTCTTCAACTTAAGAGTTATACTCTTGTCGGTGGATCAATTATCCTTTATTCACTCAGTTTTCCTTATTGGAATTTACTATATTGATAATGAACAGATAGCAAAACTGGCTATTAACTTGTGTGATATATATATCATGGAGAAAACGGGGAACAATCTTAAAAGTGTGTTTGTATATCAAATTTCTATTATTTTTGTCTTGACTCTTTATGATGACCAAGATTAACTGTAGGATACCCCGCTCGCCACAATAGTGCTAACTACTCACAACAAACTATTTGTTATTTGGTCAGCCTAATTTTTGTTATTAGTTTTGATTACTCAAACAAGTTGTTGGTTGCGGGAAGAGTAAGTAAAATATGGCTTGGTGTTAAAAATAACAATACCCACTATTGTAAGAGATTATGACAATCCTTTTGCCCCTGCAATATTAGTAAACCCCTGGTATGCTTATCTGTGCCAAATTCATGGCTACCTTTTTGCTTTCTTTTTGTAAATCAGCATAAGATGTGCTTGATAGAACAGATGAGACTTGAATGTAATTTTTTTTTAGTTCTCGCATATGAGGGGTTAAACTTATTTTTAACTTTTACCAGGTCTGGTAGCGGCAGCATTTGCAACCCTTAATACACCAGAGACAGAGGACTCGAAGCGGCCCAGCCACAAGTCGGCCAAGCAGGGCCGGGCCCAACAGATAGATATGCAAATTGTCAAGGCCATGGATGTTAATTCTTTGCTACTTGTTGCTGAAAACCCGGTTGTGTCGCGGAGGCATGCATTGAAAGTATGTATGAATGTAATATCATAGTTAATTGATTTTAAACATATGCCCTTGAAGACATGAGCGCTGGTTGATGGTCCACCTTTCTACAAACACCACCTTCTCCCTCAAATGATCTGATTACAGTCTTGCAAATGATGGCAAATAATAATAAATGCACCATACCTACTGCATAGAGAAAAGCATTTTAGAAAGATACAGATATATAGATTTTTCAAAATTTCATCAGAAATTCAATTTTCAACCAATTTTTTTTCCTTTGGCTGTTTGAACAAACTATTTTCATACCTCATTTTAGTCAAATTTAGGAGTTTTACAATGATGTAAATTTTCTTAGGGATAACTTTTTATTTATTTGTAAATCAATATCCTTACAGATGGTATCAATCCTATCAGACTGGTCATCAAGCAACAGAGCCAAGATCACAGACTTCGAGAAAGACCCCCGATTCCTCAAGCTCTGCCGGATCCTGGCTCGCACCACCACCACCCAAGCGATGAGCTCTCTCAACATGGCCGAAGACCTGAGCACCGTCCTGGGGATCACTGGGGACGATGAGGCTGCCCGGTTGATTACTAACCTCACATTACCGCAGATGGTTAAGGTATATTGTTTTTAGTTAATGGAGATAAAAAAACTAGCCTTGTTGTTGTTCCGGTGATTTTGATGTTGATGTTAGAATTACTATCAAAATTGTCTATACTTTATTTACTGTATTTTTTATTTCAAAATAAGAAAGTCAGCAATTTTTTACTTCTCGTCCCACCTCGTCTCGCCACGCCTCTCTGGTGTAGTGTCTCCTTAAGGGTTGCCTACTGAGCCAAGAAACCTTAAAGCCTGATGTTTCCTCCAGGTAATGCGCGCCCTGCATCAGAAAGGCCGCCGCAGCACGCCCCTGCTCCGCGCTTTGTCCTTCAACATAACTCGGCAAGCCGACGTCATCGATCTCAAGAAGTCAGCTGATCTCCTCTTTTCCATGGTCACACTGAATTTCCCTGATCCTGTACTGCTGGACCGGATATGCAAGTGAGACTCCGTCGTCTTCACTATACTTTCTACCTCTATCTTATTGAACCAAGAGCCCGCGACAACCAGACCTTCGTTATTTTATAAAAGCTGAAAGTTTTTTATATAATGTCCCTAACACAGGTAAGAGCGATATTCAACTATGAAATTTGGGTAGCGGTGGCTTTGGCAGATAGTAAAGGTGTATAATTGCACCTCAAATTCGTTATACTAATGAAAGTCAATTTTTATATATTTTATACGGAATGACAAGTGAAATCACTTCCTTTCGCCTATATAAATTTAATCACCTCAAAATATCTACAGTTTTATGCCACAAACCATAAGGTCGATGTTTACATAATTTAGATGCTATGGTTGTGTTTATGCCCTCGACTGAGCGTATATCTCAATGTACATACCTTAACTTTTCAATCAAGTCCCTGGGGTGTTAGTAGCTATAAACCATCTTTCTTTAACATGTTTCATTATTTTTTTCAGAGACGTAATCGAATGCTTACCAGCCAACAAAGACAAGCCATCGGTTGTGACCTCCATAGTGGTATCTCTGGGCCTCCTCAAATACAGACACGAGCCAGCCCTCAGCGCGCTAACTGAATGGATGCAGACACATATAGACACGTGCCGCGCGAGCGATCTAGCCTCCGCTGTCATAACACTGGCCACTGTCAACTTCGTACCTCCGTACAGCGAGAAGTTGTTCAAGGTATGTCTAATTGTAGGGTTAACACTTACCGCTATAACACAGTAGATACAAACTCACTAGCAACTCTACTTAAAAAAAGTATCATCTCTCAAACCTTAAAATACTGCAAAGGTTCCAAAATAATGTCCTAAGAACAATAAGTAAGGCACCATGGTTCTTGCGAACTCGGAGATACACGAATATTTAAACACACCAACCATGAAAGAAGAAGTTGTCAGGTACTGCAAGAGATACAAAGAGAGACTACAAACACACATAAACGAGCTTGCCAGGGACCTGTTGAGCGGCAAAGATGAAGTGACAACTCTAAAACGCTGGCAAATACTCAAGCTAGACGAGAGAAAATGAAGTCTACTCTTCAAGAAAGAGGAGTGTGCTCGATGGAGTACCCCTCTAAAAGTTAATTGAACTCATACATTATCTGATTATGGCTGTAGCATAGCTGATTGCAGATTTGGAAAAAAAAAACTCAAATTGAAATAATGTTCACATATTCCACTCAGAAAAATTATCGATTTTGAGGTACGAGCTTTTTTAAAAATATAAATAGATAGGCATGTGTGATCCGCTGTCATTACCAGACATCGGAAAAGGTAATCTGGTTTGAGAGTTTGCATAACATGGACATACCCTGTCATTTAGTAGTAGTTGTCCCATGATCTCTCTATATCTAGAAGTGGATGCAATAAGAAATGCATTGAAAATCTATGCTCCCCATTCAACAGTACAAGACAAGCCTTACGGGGTTACCTATAGTTTCTCTCGAATCTCGTGTAAAGGTGAGGCTTTATATAGCCGCTCGACGCTCGTTCGCAGCGACAAATCTGGTCACGTGACATATAGCGACAAAGCTGAAAATGTTGAACTTTATCACTGAAAAAAAAAACCGTAAGATTGGTAACCCTAAGATAATACAAAAAGATTCCAAAAAACCAATCTTAATTTGATTGCTTAGTAACGATATCTCTTGTCCGGGTGAGCGGTTAGTTCCGATGGAATGCCGAAAAAGTTTCTCGATGAGGGCTACGGCATAGATGTCGCTAGCGTCGCTGCTTAAGTGACTAAGAAACAAAAACAAGCTGAGATATGAGGTGCATAGGGAAATTCGTGTCGGTACCGTTGACCATCAGTGGTGTAGCGGTATAGCACGCGGTACGGATTACCGAGGACCTGGGTTCGATTCCCAGTGATGGTCTTATTTTTCTGTTTTTTCTGTGCATCTATATTTCAGTCTGTATTTTAAAAAAAACCCTCTTTTATTTCGGAAAAAACACTTATTTTTTGTTTTCATTCACTCCAATTTCTTTTATTTGTACCACTGCTACGACTGCCACTAAAGGAGGTTAAGAAATCAGCTTCCAAGACCAAGATCATTCCTGCAAGCAGCCATCTTGCTTGACGCTGCTGTTCGACGCGGCGACTTGACGCTGCTTTTTTGAGTCGCGGAAAATTCAAAACAGGGTCACATTTATCGCTGCACACGAGCGACGAGCGGCTGCATGAGGTTGCACCCTATCGTTTCTATTCTCTTTGGCAGTTGTCCCTCCAAAATTAACACTATGAACGCTACAAACAATCGAATCTGTTATGTAGCAACTAATTTGAAATCTGCGATTTAATATCGTTTGTCTATTGGTAAAATTAGATATGCTGATCATGACTTTTCACCTTTATTCCCAGGTAGTAGAAACTTTAAAGGAAGAAGAGATGGCCAAGTCCTCAGCTTGGCTGGACCTGGTGTTCGCTCTGCTAACCCTTAACAAGGCGCAGCCACACCAATTGACTTCCACTATGAAGCCGGAGTTTATCGACAAATTGTTATCTTTGGGAGGTAAGTTCGATTTAATTAGTCTTAATACTATCTAAAAAACGTAATAGGCTTTTTTTATGCCGTACCTGGATTTCAAGTGGCGAGTTGTCGTTCATTGTAGCGTTTTAAGAGGGAGGCCTTTGTTCAGCTGTGGACGTCTTCCGATTGATAATGATGATGATGCTTGTTTTTTTTTAGAATTGGAAGGTTCCGGATGAGTGATGGGATAAAAGGATTTGTGTTAATTGGCCCAAATTGTATTAAAAAATGACCTTACTTTCCCACCCTAGTTATTTGGCACACGACCTGTCGAATATCTTGTATACCCAATATGTAAGCTTGAAATGCACTGACAGCGGTGGCGGAGCGGTGAATTCGCGCTAAATTGTGGTGCGGTTTTCTATTCGGACTCTTTCATGTTAGCTCGAATATTACAACCGGTACCGCATCCGCGCCGCGCCGCACCGCCCACCGCTGTCAGTGCGTTTCAAGCTTATATACTAATACTATATCTGTGCCAAACAAGCCACGTACTAATTGCTAATTTACCTTCTCTTTTCAGAAATTCTAATCCCCTCCCGCCGCAAGCTAATGACAATCGACGCGTACATACAGCTAACGTCTCCCGGCGCGGCGCGGTTGCCGGCCGACGTCGCTGTGGGCGTGCCGCTTGTGTACACAAAAGAGAAGACACTATACATTCAAAGTATCATGGACACTTTCAAGAGTCTAGTGTCTGCGGATGCGTTTATGCGGCGAGAGTGCAACAGCGGGATGGGGTTCCTGTATGGTACGTTATTTTGAAGTCGACAAAGCCTTTGATAGTGATGCGTCGTGATATTTTCTTGAAAACCACGGATTAAAAGATGCAGAGTAACTTGGTCCTCTGCTAAATAGACCGACATATATGTTAAAGTTTTCCAATACCTGTAGATGCAGGTGTGCTACCGTTTAGAAGGGGATGTCTTCGGTATAATAAGTGGTTCCACAGGGTAGTGTTTTTTGACTCGTTTTAATCTTATAGTATGTAAGTAAATGATCTGCAAAAGTCACATCAAACAATAACGGCGAATGTGTCTGTCTTAATGCTGGGTTTATTTGCAGATGCGGAATTCGCAGTAGACTCCAAATGTCATCCAGTTCCTTTAGAAAAAGCAGCAAATGACAAAAGGTACCCAATTGAACATAAATATACAGTTGACTAACAACTTAGACGAACAAGTGTAATGTAACATTATTTATATTTGAGCTGAAATTAATGTGGATGTGAATAGGACATTTTTTTTTGTTTTACGTGTAATACTAACGTGCAAATCATAGTGGTGTTCGCAAAAACTGAATATCTCTCTCGAAATGAGATCGTATTTAGACCATCACACAGCTTTATATTTCCTTGATTTGTCACACTGTATTATTAAAGTTGTTGACTTAATGTTTCGACGTTTCTGATGGCAGCGTGTTCAGGATAGCGGTGCTAGGGTTGGACTATCACGACTTGACGCGCAAAACTGCCGCGCCCCTCGGCGTCTACGAGCTGTACACCAGAATGCTACAGCTCAAGGTAAGAGCATTGAATCATATGGTTCAGAAGTTTTTTTTTAGATTAGAAGATATGACCAATGATCGCCAAGATTTTGAAGTGTACGAAAGTCAGCATGTCCAGCAACACTGGTCTATACAAACCTTTTGACTGGAACCAAACTAACATGTTCTGGATATAAATTGTTAAAAAAAGAATGCGTTTTTTTGTGTGTTTTTTTTGAAAACATAAGCTTTTAAATAAACGTTAACTAAATAAACATAAATAACTAGAAAAATATGAAAAACCATTTCGCATTCGACCTAGAATTGAACCACTAAGCTGATGACGATAACCTTTAGCGCGTAAAATTTATACAAAAATAGATATATAGAACCGTTATAACTGGAAAATGCAAGTTTTATAAATTATCCATACTTTTATATCCATACTAATATTATAAATGTGTGTGTTTGTACGTTTGTCCGTCTTTCACGTCGAAACGGAGCGACGGATCGTCGTGATTTTTGGCATAGAGATAGTTTATGGGCCCGAGAGTGACATAGGCTACTTTTTATACCGAAAAAAATGCACAATTCCCGAGGGAACAGCGCGCGATAACCGAATTCCATGCGGGCGAAGCCGCGGGCAAAAGCTAGTATAATAATAAATCATTAAAAATATAACTTAACTTTCAGGGTTTCAAAGTACTACAAATTCCATACACCGAGTTTAACCCGCGAGACAAACTGGTGACACGAGTGCAATACATCGAGAAGCGACTGAAGGAGATTATTAGCAATAAGTCCGCCTCATAGAGCTGGCTAGACAATGTGTAAATGGTGTACAGGTGTGTTAAGCGAGTGCCCTCTTTTCCTCCTTAGCTAAAGTGAAGCGAGAGAAGAGGATAGATGTATACTTGTCAAAAAAGCGATGGATTTTAAAGATTAGGGATCATACACTTGAAAAAATCGATAGCTTGTCTTGTAACAGTTATTATAAATATTCGAACAAATCTTGAAAAATCCTCGAATTTTAATTCAACTGTTTGATTAAATCTGCGCGTGCGAAGCCGCGGGTAAACATGAATAGTAGATTATTGTCGTGGCCTAGAAGTAGGGAATTGCTGGCCGAGTATGAGTATTAAACGGACGAGCTTGCGAGTCCGTTTAACTAATACGAAGCCAGCAATTGCTATTCCAGCCGAGACTAATATAAACCTTTTCTCAAAAATGGTGAATAATGCTGAAATAGAATAAACATGTATATCTTATAGATTTAATTTTATTCCACTATTTTTCTTATGCTTTCCCGCCTTTTTCCACCGAAAACACAACAAGCTATTTCAGACCCAATAAAAAAAGTCCGGAGTTCCAACAAAATATATGATACCGGCCATTAGACTTGGCTGTATACGACTTGTGCCAACATTTCCATGGCCTTATTAACTTTAAAAAAAATTGTGACTGATTGCAGGCGCGCTAATTCATTATTGTCGAGCTAGCGCGCCTGCAATCTTTTTAACTTTTTATTTTTCGCTGACCATAAACTATGCACTTCACCTTCTGATATGTAAAGAATAATGTCAACTTTTACGGACATTTTTGAGAAAAATTCAATAAATAATCTAGGTGAAAATAAAAAAAACTTGTGTATTATCTTTAGAACACATAAATGAACTAAGTTTTAATCCAATACGGTTTTGACTTGTGTACAGTAAATAGTGAAAAAGAACGTCGATGTTACTATTGTATATACAGTCACCTGCATTAATATCTGCCTCAGAGGAGCGTGCAAAAATATCTGACACGTCCTACAGGCCCTAGAAAAAGAGGCGTGTCAGATATTTATGCACGGTTTGTTGTGTCAGATATTGGTGGTATAAAAGTAATAAATGTAGAAAACTGGATTTATTACTTCTATGCTGTTTGGTATGATGTTTAACTTAACTTATTGTTGACTAAATTTCACGGGCTTAGCACGTAGGTTGGTAAGTTTTGCAAGCCTATACTGATGTTTATGAAACCATAGACAAAACCGAAGAATAGCTTTGTTTCTGTTTTAATTTTGGCCGAAGCTTCTGCTAATTTAACGGAAAAATTGGCTGAATGCGGCCGAAGTCTTAGCTTCCGCCGGTTACTGTTTAAAATGTGTATGGGCTTGCAAAACCTAGCATTCGTTATTGAGTTATTTTTTTAAGTTATTTGTTTCTTAGATTCGGGAATCGACCGATCAAATTGAAAATAAATCGCAAGTTTTTTGACAATCTGTGATTTTTTTACATTTTCAAGTAACCATCAAGTAGGTAACGCTGTGAATTATTATTTGATCATATGTACAAAATCATCTTTACCGTAGTAGCATTAGTATCTATATTGCATTGACACTAGGCTTATTATAGAATTCAATTTAGTTTAGTTATTTTATTGACCAGTGCAAATTACAGATGCGCAAGTTGCAGAAAGTTTCCAAAAGTGTTGGAAAAGTTCACAAGAAATATGGGAAATTTAAATTTAAATAAAAAAAACGGAAAGTTTAAATTCCCGTACAAAAATTGTGAGAATTTTCCGAAATTATTATTATGTAAAATTTTGCAATTTTGGAAAGTTTCCTTTGGCACATCAGTAGTGTAAATTGACAACGCACGAATGAAACCTTGTAATTCTTGGTAAAATACGGTTCAAAGAAAAGCTTGTATACCTAGTGCCACCCACGAAGACGCGTGATTTTGTCAAAATTAGACATTAATGACATTGTAATAAGAACCACGGCACGCGTCATCGTGAATGACTACCTATGATTTGTGAATCTACGTAAACTAACGGCTACGTTAGCCGGTGAAATTACTGGCACTTGAGGTATTCCATCTTAGGCCTCTAGGTTGGCAACTCATCTGCAATACCCCTGGTTGAAAATACAAACTGAAATATAGATGCACAGAAAAACCAGAAAAATAAGACCATCACTGGGAATCGAACCCAGGTCCTCGGTATTCCGTACCGCGTGCTATACCGCTACACCACTGATGGTCAACGGTACCGACACGAATTTCCCCTATGCACCTCATATCTCAGCTTGTTTGTTTCTTATTTAGCCACTTAAGCAGTGACGCTAGCGACATCTATGCCGTAGCCCTCATCGAGAAACTTTTTCGGCACTCCATTGGAACTAACCGCTCACCCGGACA
This sequence comes from Choristoneura fumiferana, assembly GCF_025370935.1. Taxonomy (NCBI): domain Eukaryota; kingdom Metazoa; phylum Arthropoda; class Insecta; order Lepidoptera; family Tortricidae; genus Choristoneura; species Choristoneura fumiferana. Next base: position 18,806,503 of record NC_133484.1, read on the forward strand.
AGAGATATCGTTACTAAGCAATCAAATTAAGATTGGTTTTTTGGAAAAAAAAATACAAAAAGATTCCAAAAAACCAATCTTAATACCCCTGGTGTTGCAGATGTTTATGGGCGGTGGTGATCTCTTACCATCAGGAGACCCACTTGCTCGTTTGCCATCCAGTCGAATAAAAAAAAACTTGAGGGTTTCTGTGACAGGCTAGGTGGCGCTAGTATCGCGAGGTCCGTTTGACAACTTTGACACTTGTATCACGTTTATGATTGGTTACATAACTAAACGAGCCAATCGCAGCAGGACTGTAAAGGCGCGGCCACACGCGAACTCGACGCTCGTTTCCATCGTCAAATCTGGTCACGTGACATATAGCGATAAAGCTGAAAATGTTGAGCTTCATCGCTAGAAAAAAAAACCTCTTCAATTTCGGCAAAAACACTGTTATTTTTTTAATTCTATCCAATCTCTTATTTTTGAGATTAAGAAATCAGCTTCTAAGACCAAGATCATTCCTGCAAGCAGCCATCTTGTCGCTGCTGCTCAACGCAATGAGGGCTATCGTTTTTTGTCTCACTTGATGGCGCACTGTTGCGTGAGGTTTTTAAGTATGGCTTTAAAAGTCTGTTATTACGGGCGTGAAAACAGTTTAGATTAAAATCATATTTAATACACCTTAAAATATCGAGCATGCCACAGTGTTGCATAGTCCCCGTTTTGTTCGGAAAAAAGCGGAGGACAGATGTTTCCGAAAGACAATACTGTCTCAAAACACAGACATTCATTGCCCCGGAACGCATATTTGCCATAATTAATTTCAGATATTGCAAAATATTCACAAAATTATTCTATTTATAAATAAACCCGCGTAGCTCACCCAAAAACTATGAGATTTGACATTTCGGATACCTCACGGTACACTAGCGCCTCTAGTGGCGAATTCATACGCGATAGCCCTCATTCAAAATCACATTCGAAATGGGGTCACGTGACCAGATTTATCGCTGCAAACGAGTGACGAGCGACTGCATGTGGCCGCCCCTTAACGTCAAAAGGAAGTCTCGATACTACCGCCATCTATCGAACTTGCGTTGAGGAAATAAACACTTGTTTTGTTGCTAATAAAAAACAAACTATATTAGAAATGTGGTCTGTCTGACGGTCGGTTCGGCGCGCGCAATTTTTTTCTATTAGACATTTCTCGTGTCGTGATTATGTAGGTACAATCAACTACAAAGACACCAATGGCGTAGCGTCATGTACGTCCTGTAGTCCTATTTTGTAAATATTGGGCGAGCCGATGGGAATAGAATTCTATAGACACTTCGCCGCTGATATGAACATGAACCCGAACGTCACTATAAAAAAACCTCGTATCTCAATTCAATACGTCAACTAAATTGAACCTTAAATCACGTGTCATAAAGTTCACGTAGAATGACTACCTACGGATTTTAAGATACGAGCTTTTGTAAAATATGACTATATTTAAGTGAATGTACAGCCGTCGTCATAAATATCTGGATAAGACCATAAGTAATATCGATCGCGTAAATACGTGTTCAAATAATTTTGACGATGTAGTCAGTTCTGGTGGTTTTGATGGCGAGTGTACATGTGATAAGCAATGAAGGTTATACATACAGTCATCAGCAGAAGTGACTGAATGGATGGTAGAGTCGCTTTTGAGCACCGCAGCACTTTCGCTTCTGCTGGTGACTGTATGAAGGGATATAGACTACTTAAATGAATGTTAAATGTATGTAACGTGTAAAATAATGTAATAAATGCGGTTTAATTTAAATGTTTTTTTTTTGGAGTATTTTTAGTAGGTACCTTTGGTCGATTTGATTCACAAGTTTTGATGTGGTCATTGTAGTTTTATATTGAACTAGTCTAATCTGAGATTTGTTCTACTTGTGTACAAAGCAAACGCATTATGACAGGTGCACTCTCTCGACATGATCTCCTCGCTGTAAATTACTAGGTGACCTCATTTTAAGATTAGGATGAAAATCAAAAGACAAATAAAAATCAAATTTATTTCTATTGCACATACTAGTTTGATGGCTTTAATTGATCATATATAATCTAAAACTAATGTAAAATAACTTCATTATTTAAATTACTTTTTGTATTTGGATCATACACAGAATTTTGTACAGTCAGCAACAAAAATATACCTACATACGTTTGAAGTGCCAAAAATATGTATACAGGACTTGATTGCCTGAACATTAAGGTCGTGTATACATATTTTTTGCACTTTAGCCGTATTCTTATCTTTCTTGCTGACTGGACGTAGTAAACAGCTGTCACTAAAATTTTAATGCGTCTAATTTTTTTTTACAATTTTGGAAACACTTGCTTCGGTTAGAAGTCTAGCAAAATAATCTGACTTGTTCATTTTTACTAGTAGGTAAGAAATTAAATTTAAAAATACCGGGTGTGACCTGTAATACGAGCAAAAAATTAAAACATAGGTCGTCCTCGTCAATCTGAACAACATTAGTTCAGCGACTTTTAAAAATATGCTATCAATGCTAATTAAATAATGCTATCAATGTACGCCATCCTAGAACACAACTGACGTCGCCTGTCACGCTACAAACATCAAGCGTTTTGCGTTACATTGCTTCTTCGGATAAACTTAAAAGTGTAAATTCAAAAAACTAATTATTTTTAAAAGTTGCTTAACTAATGTTGTTCAGTTTGACGAGTATGATCTATGTTTTAATTCTCCTCTCCTTCTTCTCAGCCTTCTTCTACCAAATTTTTGGTGTAGGCCTCCTTCAACCTCTTCCACTCCGATCTATTTTGGGCAGTTAGAGTCCAGTTGCTACTCGCCACCCTTTTTATATCATCTTTCCATCTCATTTGCGGTCTGCCCACTGGTCTTTTCTGTTCCCATGGTCTCCAATCCAGAACAACTCTACACCACGAATCGGTTTTTCGGGCAATATGACCCGCCCATTGCCACTTGAGCTTCGCTATCCTTCTACCAATGTCGGCGACTTTACTTTGCTTTCTAAGCCATTTGTTAATTTTCCTGTCCCTCCTTGTGACTCCGACCAGTTTCCTCTTCATTGCTCTTTGGGCAACTCGGAGCTTTTCGACCACAGCTAACGAAACAGAGCAGAAACTTGGGTAACAACGAAAGCTGTGGTCGATGTTTTAATTATTTGCTCATATTGCAGGCCACACCCGGTATAAAAAAGTTGAACTTGCCTTTAGAACATTTTTTGGGCAAAAGTTACTAGGTACCTACATGTTAAAAAATGATCCTCCAGCCAGGTACAAGTTTTTATAATACTGTATCAAATACCTACTCTAAACTATCTACCAGCTCCTAACGCCGTACCTATTGCCTAGGGTGACACTCATTCCCGGCCCGAATAACACCGACATGGAAATACCGTCCCTGTTTTTTGTGTACACGCCCATAGAAACTGACAGGAGCTTCTATGGGCGTGTACACGAAAAACGGGGTTGGTATTTCCATGTCGGTATTATCCGGGCCGGGAAAGAGTGTCACCCATTGCCTACATGTCTGACGCTCGTGACCGCAAGCAAAAAACCGTGATTTGATTGCGACTGCGAGCGCCAGAAACTTGAGGCAATACGGCCTCTGGACTATTTTGTGTACGACCCATTTCATAACTGCATTGTGCACTGCAAACACCTTGCCGCTTGTTACTTCCAGTGCACTTCGCGTGAGAACTTCTAGCATTCCTTCGAATCACATCGCCTTTTTTGTTTCCTCCACCATGCTGAAAGTGAAAAAAAGAATCACTGCTTTTCACTTGCTCTTTTCATATATTACGTGAGTGAATAAATTTAGTGTTTTAAATAAGAATAAGAATGGTTTATTGGCTGATAAAATAGATACACATACAGAAACACTGAAATATACACATCCATGCCTGCCTAAATACCTGACTGCCTTACTTAACATTAAGGGGCTGTTTCAACATCCACTGATTAGCGTTAACCGACGGTTAAATGTGATGCCGTCTCCGTCTATTCGAACAAAACAAATAGAGACGGCATCACACCTAACCGTCGGGTGCCGTCGGTTAACGCTAATCAATGGATGGTGAAACAGCCCCTAGAACTAAAAAGGGAAAGTGTAGTAGTTTAGAAAAGTAATTAACTTAAAGTTTAACAGTTGGGATTCATTAGGTACTGGGAATTTGTGAGCTAAACATGACTTTGAATGTGATTAGACTCTCAAGTAAAGTATGTACTCGTATGTATGTATGTAAACTCAACAAAACTGTACAAAAGAAAATAAACAAAATACAAACTTAAAAGCTTAAAAGTTTTACTTATTTGTTAAGGTTTAACAGATTTATTACTATACTTGTTTTTCCTTTTTAGTCTTTATTTGAACCTTTTAAAGCAGTCTGTTTGATAGTACCTAGGCATGTATGTTATGTAACTATGTAAATACTTTAATATACAAAAGAAAAGATTTGTATTTCCTGATAAATAAAACCTTGGGGCTCTTTAAGGTTGGAGTGAATAGGCTGTGACTGAACCAGTGAGATACACCTTTGGCCTCATCTGCACTTAACATCAGGTAATCATCATCATCATCGGCCGGAAGACGTCCACTGCTGAACAAAGGCCTCCCCCTTAGAACGCCACAACGAGCGACAACTCGCCACTTGCATCCACCGGTTTCCCGCAACTCTCACGATGTCGTCAGTCCACCTGGTGGGAGGCCTGCCAACGCTTCGTCTTCCGGTTCTAATGCACACCATATATCCTTTAATAAGATCCTACCTACGCGACTCATTTCTTCAGTATACGCGACAGGAAACTGATAGCGGTTAAAACGCTCGTAGAACTAAGGGTTAGTTAGAATGGATGCAATAGCTCGTACTCGCACCCAGTGATGTTGCGCACGAAGCTGGCCGCAGTCGAGAGCAGTTCATGCAGCACTTGGACCAGATACGGGGTGTAGAAGCGCGCGCGCGGCGGCCGCCACAGAGAGCGGTTGCTCGCCTGCAGGCTGCGGAAGTTGTGACGGCCGACGCCGATGTCGCTGAAGAGACGGTACTGTAAGACAGTTCATGAATCAGGGCGTACGCTAGCTGACGCGGTTTGCACCAGGGATGTAACGGATGTGGCTTTATCGGAACCGAAAGCGGAACCAGATGTTTTTAATTTAGGTTTATTGGAACCAGAAACGGAATTGGAACCGAAAACGGAACCGGAATCGGAGTAAAAGTAAAAAGTCGTAAAAGTGTATGTTCTCTTGCGACAAGGATTTTATAAAAAATTACCAATACCACTTCTGAGACGTAAATTATTAACCCTGCTTACGAATACATGCTATTATGTTCTCGATTATTTTAAATGATGACTTAAATTGTTTGTAATTATTTTATAATTTGATTTGTTTTTTTCTCGTATACCTAACTAATGTAACGTTCAGAATATAAATATAATAGGTTAATATCTGGCTTAATAGCCAATGTTTTGTACGCCAACTGGCAAAACATACCTAGTGCAACACGAATAAATTTACATCTCTGCAGGGCTACTACGAAACTCGAAACTCGAAGTTCGTGTCGTGCGGTCCCTCTGACACTTAAGTATACTATTTAATACGAGAGCGAGAGGGACGATAGGTACGATACGAACTTCGAGTTTTGAGTTTCGTAGTAGCCCTGCTGTATTTATGCAGCCATCACCTGTTTCACAAATAAAATACTTTTGACTTTGACTTTGCGCCTGAGTGATAGGTTGACGAGATGTTAAGGGTAGGTCTTCTAAACCTGAGAGTCATTGCGTAACGTTTCTGACACTCGCGATCACAATCAAATGATAGTTTTCGCATACAAAAACTGTCATTAGATTGTGATCGCGATTGTCAGAAACGTTACATAATTAGCCTTCTGTTAGTTTTTAATGTACGCCGCTCATGTCCAGTCGCCGCGGTAAGCATTGACATCCGATATAACTTCCGTTGCAAAAGTAACGGAACCGGAACCAGAAACGGATGTTTAATATCAAACGGAAGTTCCGATTCAACGTAAAACGGCTCCGTAACATCCCTGGTTTGCACGGAGTGGGTGGACGCCTATTGAAAAATAGAATGAGCAGCGCTAACTCTAACTGCACGCGCCGCGTGTGACAGATTTTACCAACTTGCACCCGCGTACGCCTGCTCCGTGCACCCGCGCCAGCAGGGCTACTACGAAACTCGAAGTTTGTAACGCGTCCCTCTCGCTCTCGTATTAAATAGTATAAGTGTCAGAGGGACCGCACGACACGAACTTGCGAGTTTCGAGTTTCGTAGTAGCCCTGCAGCTGCGTAAGCCCTGTCGTATGCCTCCTTTATTCCAAGTAATATTAACAACGCGGATTAAGATAAAAGTACAAAAGATAACCTTAAATTTCGGACTGATCCGGGCCAAAACATGACAGGTTAAGCGACCAAAAGGTTATTGGTGAATGGTCGAGTTAGAACGAGACGTCCGCTGGGACTTCAAAGAGGTCGCTTGACATTTTTCCTTTGCAGGTAGGTACCTACTTAGTCAGCAGGAGAAGTTGGATGAGCGGTTATATTTTATTTCAATAAATTCGTTACATTAGATAAGGTTAATAATATCAGAACATGTTATTCGTCATAAATATAAGCGTAGCGACTTTTTAATAAACTCGGAAAACATAACGCGTTAGAAGCTGACTGTCTGTATTCTATCCCACTTCTGCCACCGGTATTACCTCTATTAAGAAAGACTTGACTTCTTGAATGGTCAAGTTATTCATTGCATGTCGGTACTGACCTGTGCATCTGTCATGAAGATGGGGTCTTCCAGGATGATCCAGGTGACGGCTTCGTTGCACTCCGGCGACGTCAGGGAACCCGAGTACGTCACGTAATTCTGCGGGGTCTTCAAGAGCCTCCTACGGTGTTATTACCACATCATTATCATCATTAATATGAAAAACTTATTTCAAGTGTTAGTTTGAAATTCTAATAGTGTTAGGGTTACATAATAAGGCTTCTTAAATTCATTGTACCGTGATTAGGCCAAGAAGGCGCGAGGCTCGCCAGGAACTTTATAACGCCCTATATCAAGAAGAAAGATTAATTTGGACAAAATTCGGCACTAAATGCAATAAAATAAAGTAAACTATAATAACATCTATAAAAATACCAAAAAAAGTAAAACAGATTTCATTCTCATTGGTGCCGAAAATAACAAATAATGGCCCACATTCGGCATGATGTTGTGGCGAGTCAACAATTTTATGAAGAACACCCGGAACATACTCGTAGATACTATGTAACAACTAGCATTAATATCTGCCACAGCGGAGCGTGCAAAAATATCTGACACGTCCTTCCGGCCCTAGAAATAGAGTTGTATCAGATATTTATGCACGCTTGTTGTGTCAGATATTGGTGCTGGTGACTGTACTATCAGGCGTAAAAGCGGCCAGACTAACTTTTCATAAAAAAATAACTTATCATTATAACTACTTTATTCGTACCTTCACTATTTCATAAAAATTGTAAACCAAGGGCGTCGTATGAAAGTATGAATTGTAGAGCACATGAACTTTGGTACAGGCCTTTTTTGGTTTGGTTGCTTTACATTTTGGCAACTTGTTGCTGCTGCCCCTCTTTACCCCCCTTGACGATGCCCTTGTCGTGAAAACTGTTCAAAGTACTTTTTCCCAGCAATCATCTACACTTCCGTTGGATTATTGTGATTCCCTACCAACCAAGTATACGAAATAAGGAAATTGATCTTAATTAGTTAATTCTACGCCGAATACTCGTACTACTTAGAGACGATTGTCTTCAATTTTGGACCTCATTGTTCCATTAGATTTAAGTAGTCTGCCTATTATTGGAACATTAGGATGGATTTCTTCCAATCCGTCCAAAAACATCTTACGGGAGAGAGGGCGATGTGCCCTATTCCACGAAGCTACTAGTTACAATCTACAAGCGGTAGTCTCTTTTCAATGCATGCTGTTAAACAAAGACTATCACTTGTAAATTGTAACTTATAGCTTCGTGAAATAGGGCACTGCTAGAAGGGCAGGCACAAAAATGAGATGTAGCCAAGTGGTTAGAGAACCTGACTATGAAGCTTGAGGTCCGGGCTCGTTCCCAGGTCGGGGCATATATTTCAAAAAACAAAAATCAATATGGTTTATTAAAAGCAAAAACAAATTACAAGAAGGGTTTCCGTTGGTTCCACACTAGGCTAAGCGTGTCACGTGGAAACCTGTTTCGGGGTACAAACAATTGATTTGATTAAATCACTAAATTTTAACAAAAATGGGTGAAATAAAAAGTAGGTATTTATAGGTAGGTATTTAAGTATGAATAATGCGTATGTTTGTTCTGGAGTCTTGGATGTTTAATATGTTAATCCGGTGCCCGGTACATTACCCATAGTAAGTACAAGCTATGCTTAGTTTGATATTAGGTCAATTGGTGTCAAATTGTCCCATGATGATTATCTATTTTAATTTTAATACTTACGTCATGTCAAGGATTACCCCGCTGACTCGACTTCCTAGGGTTTTGAGCTTGGGCACTTCGTGCATCACCTCCTCCATGTCTGACTTGGGATCTGCAATCTCAGCTTCTGGATGAATCTGGAAAAGAAGATCGTTAAGTTAAGAAGCCAACCCGCTTGCCAAGCGCCCCCCCTCATGACCTCAAATGATTAACAAAATGATGCTATTGTTGTTGTTGTTTCTTTAAAAAATATGGCTCTGTCCATAGGAGGACAATTTTGCCAGTGTCTATTAGTTTTTGCCGTTGTACGGTAAAAAAAAATCTAGAAAACGAAATATTAGAGGTAATGGTGGATGAACGATGACAGCGCGAATCCATGCTATTAAATAATGGCTTGCCATATGAGACGTTGACCGACACAAGTTGACGTTGACAATGACGCTGGCGCTGTCTATTTGAGTGTGTGCGTGAGCTCCTAGTGTCCGTATACGGCCGCAATGAGGGCTATCGTTTTTTGTCTCACTAGATGGCGCACTGTTGCGTGAGGTTTTTAAGTGTGGCTTTCAGAGTCTGTTATTACGGGCGTTAAAACAAAGTTTAGATTAAAATCATATTTAATACACCTTAAAACTGTACCATAAAAATATCCAGCAACCACAGTGTTGCTTAGTCCCGTTTTGTTCGGAAAAAAAGGGAGGAGAAAAGTTTCCGAAAGACAAAACTGTCTCAAAACACAGACATTCATTGCCCCGTAACGCATAATTGCCATAATTAATTTCAGGTCATGCAAAATATTCACAAAATTATTCTAATTATAAATAAACCCGCGTAGCTCACCCAAAAACTATGAGATTTGACATTTCGGAGACCTCACGCTACACTAGCGCCTCTAGCGGCGAATTCATTCGCGATAGCCCTTATTGATTCATTTCGAGTGTGGGGTCAAAAAATCAGTTACGCTTAGATACTCCCGCCATTAGTTTTTGGTGAAATAATTCTTCACAATTTAAAAAAACCTGAAAAAAGGAACTATTGATAACAGCGCCATCTAACGGGACATTGCTCATGAGCTAACCAGGAGCAAACCCTTAATGACTCGGTGGTAGATTTTTGAGCACGGTTCGTTCATCCACCATTACCTCTCATATTTCGTTTCTAGATTTTTTTTACCGTACAACGGCAAAAAACTACTAGACACTGGCAAAATTGTCCTCCGATGGACAGAGCCATATTTTTTTAAAGAAGAAGAAGGGAGGACTCGGTGGTAACAGCCACGTGGACTTACGTTGCAAAACACAGCTATGATCGCCAGGCCGTCCTTTACGTCCAGAGCACCGGCCACGCTGAGGTCGGTCCTTATGTGGACGAAGTGGATCTCCATAGGGTACCTAAACAGAAAGGTTACCTTTGATTTTTTTATTATGAGAGGGAGGCAAACGAGGAAGCGGGTCATCTGGTGGGAATGATCACCACTGCCCCTGAGTACCAATAACTCAATGAGGGTCATTGTTCTCTTGGCGGCCTTTAAAGAAAGCATAAGCCCTTTTCTTGAAGCCATAGTTGTCTGGAAACAGAGTTAGATAAATTACTTGAATTAAGATTGTTTTTTGGAGTCTTTTTGTATTATTTATTTCAACTCCAAATTTGTTACTTTTACGGTCATCCCGTGAAAACCAACGAAAATACAAACTGAAACATGGTTGCACAGAAAAAAACCCAGAAAAAGAGACCAGCGCTGGCAATCGAACCGAGGTCCTCAGCATTCCGTGCTGCGTGCTATATACCCCTACACCACCACAGGACAGGAGTCCAGACACAAATTTCTCCCATGCACCATACATTTCAGCTCGCTTCTTTCCTTTCTTAGCCACTTAAGCAGCGACACCCTTACTTGAATCCATCGACGGCGTGCTCTGACAGCCAGTGGAAGTGCAGCTGTTCGAGCCGGTAGAGATGCTTCAGGGGTCCACCGGTCAGCGTCGGGTGCATCGCCTCGTCGCCCTCCATCGTAAACTGGACTGAAAGACGGTGGAAGTGAACCTTTATATTTAATGAAATAGAACCAGATAACTCACGTCTTAAATTGAGTTTAGCTTGAGATGTTTCGGGCTAATTCGTAGCGTACGGTCACGGTAGTGTCATGTTCAAAACCTTTATATTGCTGACCTGATGATACCAGACGGACAAGACAGTGATCCTAATAAGGGTTCCATTTGTTACTTTTGAAGTACGAAAGCCTACTTAAAAATTCAACGGTATCTACGTTTAATCTTGTAGTTTTATAATTAAAAGCTTGGAGTGGTTACGAAAACCTTTTACAGTTATTTTCTTGCTAATACAGTCCTGCTCCTATTTTAAACATACTTAGTTACAAAATCTGACGTTCGAATGTCGTTTTAGATTATAGCTTTAAAAGCATAATTTCAAAACTAAATTACGTAACAAAGAACTGAATCACAGTCAAGGAAACTGAATCACGTACCAGGGTGGAGTCTTTGAGCTACTAATGTCACGTTGACATCCCATATATTTGCCAAATAAATCATAGCGACATTGGATATGATTATGAAAAGGTTCCATTCTGGTACGTGATTAAGTTTCCTCGACTGTACCAGGGTGGAACATTTTGTGCTACTAATGTCATGTTGACATCCCTACATCTGCCAAAAAAATGATTCAGTATCCTCGGCTGTACCTACTTCTGTTCGGTCTATAAATTTTCATTAGGTAAGATATATCTAAATGGTCAGAAACTGCCTGTTATCAGTTCCTGTTTGATGTGATGAAACCTATTTAGATGCACCTGCGTAAGCGCATCGTGCCGCTCCCCCTTCTGACGTTAGTGGAACGGAAAATTGCTCCAGCGGAAATAATTATTTGTGTCACAAGGGAGCAAAATGGTGTATTTACGGCGAGGGCGTACATTGAATCCAGAATGTAGCGAAGGATTCTACAATAGAATCCTGAGCGTAGCGAGGGATTCTAAAGTAGAATCCTGAGCGTAATGAGGGATTCAAGTGTTAACGCCCCAGATGAAAATAATTTTGCTCCCGAGTGGCTCATACAACTTTTCACACCGAGCATTAAGAAACTTGAAAAAAAAAACAAATTTTAAATATCATTAAAGAACAACCAGCATAGAAAATGGCGTGGCTTTACAATTATCAAGTTCAAAAAATGGCATTTGCAATAAAATACTTAGAAAAGCCTTGAACAGAAAAGTTGCACTTTGCTCCCTCTCGTCAGGGAGGAAAAGTTATATTTCTGAAGGAGAGGTGTGAAAAGGTATATTTGTGGTCTGCAATATACAGGAAGCTTTAGAACCAAAATGAATCAAAATCGAAACTTGTGTTTCCACCATCGCTCTCGGAATAATCATCATTGCCACAAGTATGCGACGCAAGAAACTAATTGCTACTTAAACTTTGAAGCACGTGGCGATTAAATTAAATAATGAGCAAACTGAGTCCTTTTTATGGAACATTTTGAATTTGAGGTTTGTAGTTATGTTTAAACGTTATGGAAACTAGATTATAAAGAAAAAACACAAAAAATAACACAAAAAGAACAAGAGGGCTTGGGCCATAGTTCCCACGCGGGCCAGTGGGGATTGGAACTTCACACGCACAATTGAATTCTTCGCAGGTTGTGCAGGTTTCCTCACGATGTTTTCCTTCACCGCAAACCTCGTGGTAAATTTCAAATGTGAATGTAATTCCGCACATGAATTTCGAAAAACTCAGAGGTGCAAGCCGGGGTTTGAACCCACGACCCTCTGCTTGAGAGGCGATAGGTCAAACCACTAGGCCACCACGGCTACCTTCTCTATTAGTTCTGTAATTCTTACTGGTATGCCCGTTATTTTGCCCGGAGACCAGCACTCCGTTGTACCCGCTGAGCTGTAGCTTCCCGTTTCTGATGAACCTTCGGTCGAAGTCCATTTCGACGGCGGCTGTGCGGATGTTTATGGGAGATTGCCGCTGCCCCGAATGGCACAGGGTTCCCGGCCACGTCGTTTCATCTAACAAACGTAAACTGATTAGAATTGGCCTTTCCCGCGGCTTTGGCTATTAACAATTTGAATTTAAATTACGGGATTTCAAAAACATCTTGTGGGAATTCCCAGAGAAGTCTTCATAAACTTTGCATAAACAATATAGGTGCCAAATTATATGTTTGTCAATTGTTTTTGTTTACTTATTTCGTACAAAGAGTTAACAGTTTAAAACAAGCGGTTGAGATTTAGACCGTGGCTGCTGTCAACAGGAGGGTTATTGCTTCAAAAACGCACACTTGATTGACCATACATAATCATCGATTGAAATCCATTAGCAAGAGGGAAGAAGAGGAAGGTTCTGCATGTTAATCCTACTATCCTACTAATATTATAAATGCGAAAGTTTGTGAGTGATGAGTATGATTGTTACTCTTTTTCTCTGAAACGGCTGGATGTATTTGGATGAAATTTGGTAATAGCTGGACATCTGAAATAAAACACAGGCTGGTTTTTATTCCGATATGTTATTTCCATAGGATAGGGATAAAATCTCGAAATAACAACCCCTGGGCTTAGTCATGAAATTTGACCATGATTGTTTTTAATATAACGTCAATGAAAATCACGATTTAATTATCGGGAATTCCCACGGGAATTATTAAAAATCGCTAAATTTCAATTCAGCTGCTGGATCTAATGATTTACGAGTGCCATCACTAGTGTACCTATACGTGTCGCACAAACGTAGTTGTGCTACTTATGGTGCATGATATAACGGAGAAGCATGGTTGAAATATTCTAGCTCATACATACCATCATAACGCCACATAGGTGCGAATGCAGGACGCACCGTTGGGCTGGGTAGAATACCTGAAAACATTGACGGTTCAACATACATTAATACCTGTTGGTTTAGAGCAGCAGGGCTACTCCGTAACTCGAAACTCGAAGTTCGTGTCGTGCGGTCCCTCTGACACTTATACTATTTAATACGAGAGCGAGAGGGACCGCACGACACAAACTTCGAGTTTCGAGTTTCGGAGTAGTCCTGCAGGGGCCGGCAACGCGCGGCCCGAGACCTATCCTTGCGGCCCGCGACTGTTTTGTAATATCACTTATACTCGTAGTACTTACCTACAATAGGTAACTAGGTAGATATTTATTAGGTACAAAATTATCTTGCGAGTGTGGCCCGCCTTTATCTATTTTACAAGCTTTTATTTAGTTTCACCTGTCCCGTTGTCTGTCTGTCTGAATCATCATCATCCCAGCCTATATACGTCCCAGAACAAGAGGGCTCGGGCCATAGTTCCCACGCGGGCCCAGTGCGGATTGGGAACTTCACAAACACCATTGAATTGCTTCGCAGGTATGTGCAGGTTTCCTCACGATGTTTTCCTTCACCGCAATCTCTCTCTGTAAGTCTGAATGTCTGTAATCAAATCTTGCAAGTTAAATTCGACCAACATCCAGTAGTTGGATTGACTTGAATTTTGGTATTTTTATGTATGTAAATTGCGTGACAATATAATAATCTGGTAGTGACATCCTGGCAGTACGGCCAGGTCCCAGGAACGTCTCCACAGGACGGAATTCTTCAACGGTTAATGGCATCGACTTGAAATTTGGTATGCAAATGTAGTTTGGGTGACAATACAAGTACAATCAACAAAAATTAGTCAGCAAAAAAAGCTTGCATTAAAAATGAAATTTTTATCAAAAACTTATTTTTTCGCTATTGAGCACATGTCTGCCAAAAGATTGCCGCCCCTGGTTTAGAGACCCGGGTCTACGTGATATGGAACTAGTAACGGGGCCACAACTAGGTAAATCAAAGGGCCGTGGCTTAAGTTTGTCACCTATAGGTACAGTTACCTGCATTAATATCTGCCACAGCGGCGCGTGCAAAAATATCTGACAGGTCCTACCGACCCACATATAGACATAGAGTCGTATTAGATATCTATGCACGCTTTATGTCACGACATCGGTGTTGGTGACTGTACTTAACGGTGTTAAATTCAAATTTTCGAACTCTTCTCTAAGTTCTACAAAACACTAACATACCTGTCGCTCCTACAATCAACGAGAACAGCAGAATCATGGTCGGCTAACCTTCGTTTGCCGGAACAACACACTGACTGACTTTAGCACCCGTCAGGCATCCAAGCATCATGTTTGTTTTTAGTAATTTACTATTGTATCGATTGTTGATTGTTCTCTAGATATTGTTTTAAGTTTGGGTGCATGAATGCTGAATATACCTGTGTGAGTTTAGATGCAATGACTAGGTGAGCTGTGAATAAAAAATTGATTCAGTGCACGATGAGCTGGGCCAGTGGAATTTGTTAGAAAAGACTAGATTCCTAAAGAAATATAATTATTCCCAGGGCCGGATTTGGAGGAGCGGGGCAACAGCCCTGGGCCTCCACAAAAGAGACATTGTTTTTTTTTCAAACTCCGACGAGTAAACACTAGGTAATGTCTGAAATGTCTGAAATTATTTATTCAGTAAATAGGCCGCAATGGGCACTTTTACACGTCATTTTTTAAACTACCAGCGCTTTCGGAAAGACCATCATTGCGAAGAAGAATGCGCCGCAAGAAACTTGGCAGAAAGTCATTTTTTCAACATAAAATAATTACAAATAAAATACTTAAAAACTACAGTATACAATTAAATAAAAGAAAATACAAAAATTAAAAATAATAATAATACAGAGATGTATGGGTATATACAACTATTCATCTATATTGGTTCTCTTCAATCGGGCTATAAAAAAAATCAATATCTCAAATGGCCCTCATTTTATTATTATCTTAAATGCCCCAAGGCCTCCGGACCTCTTAATCCGGCCCTGATTATTCCGTCAGTTTTGCTTGAAATGGGTTTTGATAGTGTTCCTTTTTTTTATTCAAGACAAGAATATCAACAATGGTATAAACATTATAAAATACCTAGGTATAGACTACAACCAAAACTGCAAAATAAACACGTGTCGTCATCGAGATTTTTTGCTACAGGCATCGACTCCAGAACACTGGCCGCATTATCTCTGAACTGCTGTTGCTAGTCTCTGAGATGAGGTAAGTCCTGGTGGGGTCACCTGAGTCACGGGTAGATAAATCTTTCACATTGTTTTTAGTGTCTTCTGCCACAGCAGATATTGACGTCAAACTAATAACACCCCTCTTTTTGCGTTGAGGGTTTAAAAATAACTACATACAGCTAACAGGTGAGTAGTCTAATCTTGAATAACCTTGACATTGACCAAACTTTTGACCGGGACGCAATCAAATGTACATATTTTGTTTCATTGGCTACACACTAGTTTGATTAGATGATAAGCCAATAGTGTCGTCCGCCACCGGCATCCGGCCCGGCTTCTGCAGCGGTCACCTGACTGTGATTTATACTGTCTCGACAATGTCAAGACCAGTTTACCTCGTATACAGTTCATGTAATGTTGCTATGACTTATACTGCCCTCTTGAGGCAAAAGGCGGTATCTCAAAAAACATTTTTGAGTTATTTATAGCATGTAATTGCGCGAGATAGCAATAAACGAATTTTCCTCAGACGGAGTCGCGGCCAAAAGCTAGTAAGAAATATTCCTACTCGTACAATGGTATAAACTCAAAAGTACCTAATTGTTTCTGAGATACTGATTTTTTTACCTATCAAATAGCTGGCAAACGAGCATGTGGGTCACCTGATGGTAAGCGACAACCGCCACCCATGGACACCTACAGCATTATTAGACCTGCGGGTGCGTTGCCGGCCTAAAGGGGAGAGGGACAGAGGAGGGGGGAAGGGAGAGGGGAGTAAAAGAGTTGGGCCTCCAGATCTTCCACTCACCGTACGAAACACAGTAGCAAAACTACTATTTCGCGCCGGTATTCTGTGGGAGTGTGGTACTAACCCGGTCGAGCCGGCCCATTCGTACTGCAGCCAGCAAGTGGTTACAGTAAGGCTCTACCTTATTAATTTATTTGAAAGAAAGAAAAAAAGATAGGTTTATTTTGGCTCCAAAAGTACCACCTAAAACTAAGACTAGAACTAGCACTAAAACTATGTTACTTGGTGACACGGCAGGATACCAAAAAGCTAAAATACGGTTACACAAATTAATTAGGTTTGATTTGAGAAGGGTTCGTTTTATTCCTTTTAAGGTACGGAACCCTAAAAAGATTGAGTGTAGCTGGCCTATACACTTAACGCGTTATATTTAGAACTATCAAGTCCCAAGCCGTGCTGTATCGTGATACAGTCTATTAGATAATGGTTCTCTAGCAATCTAGACTTGCTGTGTAGCGTTTAGATTCTAGGCCACACTTCCTATACTCAAGGTGATGACAAGGGTCAGTATTGTGTTGTTACTTCGACTCGATTTAAATGATTGCTGTGATATTGTGTAGCCCATTGATAAGGCAGCGACTAAACGAGTGTATATCTAACAATTTGCCTAACTAAATTGATAGAATCATCCATAGTATCTTGCGTATGAATGTTATAGTTAGTTTATGTGTTGTTATGGTATCTATCTACCTATCTATCTGTTTAGATTTGTTGTGTATGTGTATTGTATGTGTTAGTTTTATGTATTCTTGATACAGCTCTAATATACAGTAAATTTCACCACCTGCTAAAATGTATTCCTTATTTATGTCCATTGTAAAGGTTGCCTGGAAGAGATCGCTCTGAAGCGATAAGGCCGCCTATTGCTTACCTTAGAAAATCTCTATGTATATACTTGTGTTCTCTGTACTGTTTACTGTATTGGTGTGCAATAAAGAGTTATTGTATTGTATTGTATAGTATCAATGCCGCGTAGACCTCGTTTATCGCTATCCCGTGTGAACTGCACAATTTTCCCCAGAGATTTCCCCCTACAACCTCACAAACTTACCTCTTTATAATATAAGTATAGATAAAAGATTTTATTATAAACGAAATGCATAATTAACAGCAAACTGCATGCCTATTTTCTGAGAACATTATAAACGATTTATATAATTTTTCACTTCTCATGCTCTTAAAATGTTACTTTAGTCTCTGCATATCGGGACTAAAGCTCCTTTTTATTCTCTAGGGATTAAAGTATTTTTTTTAAATTCACGTTGGAAACTCCTAAACAGAAAACACGATGTTTGGGAATTGAGGATTTTTAGGGCGTGGAAATAACCTCAAAATGTCAACTGTGCAAAAAATATTTAAAAAAACATGATTTAGTTTCATGAAACAGTTAATGATTACGAATATGAATCTATTCAATTATATTAAGGATTAATTCATTTTAATATGCATAGTCCAATTAGTTTTAAGTGTCGTTTCAGAAACAATAAAAGAAAAGAAAATACCGAGCAAACAATTTTTTTTTGCGATTTGAATTTTGAACAGATGTCCTATCCATTAGTCGAGCCTACATTTTAAAAAGTAATATTGTAATTTTGAATAGAATATTGTTTTTTTTCTCGCATTCAAAGTGCAAAAAGTAGTGTTCAACTCGAGACTAAACAACCATAATGTCGTGTCATTATGGCTTGTTTTGTCCCTTGTTGAACAATCTACTATTGTAATTCCGTGTAGACCTCAACTCAGTCGGCGATATAATGAACGGACAAAATGAATTAGAAAATATTTACAAAAATAGGTAATATCGTAAACCTAGTTATTTATTAGTGACAAGTATCTATCTATACAATTAAATACGACCGAACTATGACTAGACTATGTAGGTTAACTATTCTCGCCTAGTTCAATAACTTTATTGCTAAAATTGATTTATGCGTTTTTTAAGCAAAATCCGCGCATTGCTTACCTTAGGCTTAAATAAATTATGTATGTACAATCAAGTGCAAAATTCCCTTGAAGGCGATTCCCTTGAAAAGAGGCGACAGAGAGATGTCATATCTCCGAAACTGTTTACTGCCGCTTTGGAAGACGCCTTCAAGCTTCTGGAATGGAAAGGACTAGGTCTGGCTGGCTAGGCTTGGTAGGGTCACCGACATAGCCAAGCGAATTAGCTAGTTGAAGTGGCAATGTAGGATATAATTGCACGGAGAACAGATGGCCGTTGGGGCCGAAAAATTCTCCAGTGGGGACCGCGGATCGGCAAGCGCAGCGTAGAACGTCCACCAACGAGCTGGACGGATGAACTGGTTAAAGCCACGGGGTCACGGTGAATGCAAGCCGCTGCCAACCGGAGCAAGTGGAGGGCTATGGGGGAGGCCTATGTCCAACAGTGGACGTCCTACGGCTGAGATGATGATGATCAAGTGCAAAAATATGTATCTATTCCAAATGGGCCACATAGTGACAATAATAGATAAAGGCGGGCCGCACTTGTAAGATAATTTTGTTACCTAATAGATATCTACCTAGTTACCTACATATTGTAGGTTGGTTATAGAAGTGGTATTACAAAACAGTCGGTGGCCGCAAGGAGATAGGTCTCAGGCCGCATGGGCATGCGGCCCGCGGACCGCGCGTTGCCACCCCTGATCTATTCGAACCACTCATAACCTAACCAACAAAAAGTTGGAGAACCCCGACTTTGTCATTTCAAAGTTCAATATCTCAAAAACGGCTGAACCGAATTTGATAAAACATGTCTAAGAAACATCGCTAGAAAACCGCATTTAAATCGGTCCACCCGTTTAAGATCTACGGTGCACAGACAGACATACACAAACACAGAGACGTATACAGACACACATAGCGGTCAAACTTATAACACCCCTCTTTTTGCGTTGGGGGTTCAAAAATATGTTACCACAGCCTTATTTATTATCAGAATAAGAGTCTGTAGTATTTTTGAAGGGTAAGATAAATCTATATTTTTGAACTCGACTGTACCTGCGAGTATAATAAAGTGTAATTGTATTGTAATATTTCAAAATTCTATGGGTTATTTCATGCAACGTTAGTGAATACCATGATGGATTATAACATTGTTTATTTACCTACTTAGCGGAATCCCGGAATTTCAATTTAAATATCAGATCTAATTGCAAAGCTATCGAAGTCACGGGTTGTTGCCAGTTTACCTAGATAATAATGCGTTACAGTACAGGTACTCGGTAGAGAAGTCGCTTGTTCAGAGCAATACAAAGGACGTATAAGGACTGCTATCGGAAAAGTACCATTCGATTATCGTTTTTTACTCGATAGTAGATCATAAAATGACGAGAAGGTAATTGAAATTTTCAAAGTACTTCATTTTTAATTGACTTAGTGGTACTTTTTAAGGTTCTGTAGCCCTGCAGGGAACCCTCATAGTTCCGTCATGTCCGGCCGTCTGTATTTACTTCCATCTGAGGCTTAGCTAAATAAGAGATTGTTAGTGCTAGGATACCGTAATTTTACATGCGTAAATTAAATTATAAATAACTTCGATGACAAGGAATTATAACTTAACTTTGAAAAAAAAAAACGGCCAAGAGCGTGTCGGACACGCCCAAAATAGGGTTCCGTAGTCATTACGAAAAAATTAGTAATATATTTTTCAAAGGATTTCGTAACTATTTTTACGGAATCTTCCAAGTTTAGGTATATTTTATACCTTAGGCTGCTATTTTATCATTAACTACTAATAATTCTCAAGCAAACTTAGCCGATATAGTTTTCCTTGAAAGATTGATGTACTTACTACATCCTGAATTTTTAGAGGGGGAGGGGACTCTCGATTTTAATGAAAATTCGTACTTTAAAGTTGAAAATTTCGCAAATAGATCACTGAATCGATAAATCATTTTAGCAAACCCCTAATGATTTTAAAAGACCTATCCAACGATACCCCACACTATAGGGTTGGATGAGAAAAAAAAATCACCCCCACTTTACGTCTATGAGTATTGTACCATTTTGTTGGCATAGTTTACATATATATCCGTGCAAAATTACAGCTTTCTAGCACTGATAGTCCCTGAGCAAAGCCGCGGACGGACAGACAGACAGACAGACATGGCGAAACTGTAAGGGTTCTGTTTTTGCCATTTTGGCTCCGGAACCCTAAATATATGGCAACTCCCCTACGCGTAAAGCGATGATTAATTTTTTATCTTCTGGATCCACTGTGTAGGATGATTCGAGAACTTTTCAAAAAAAGAAAGTTTTTCTAAGTTAATTTTTCGATTTATAAACTTATTAACAAAATATTAAAATTAAAGTCAAGGCCTGTCCATCTACTAACTTAACCGTTTGCTTGAAAATAAGAGTAAAAGTTGATCAAACTGAATGCGACTAATATTATAAATGCGAAAGTTTGTAAGTTTATTTGTTTGTTACCTTTTTGCGTCTAAACCGCTGAATGGTTTAGATGAAATTCGGTATAGGTATAGATAGTTTGAGTCCCGGAGAAGAGCGTAGAATAATTTTTATCCCGGAAAATTGCATAGTTCCCGTGGGATAGTGATAAACCAATTCTACGCGGACAGAGTCGCAGGAAACAACTAGTATTGAGTAATTTGTCGCATGTTAGTACGGAATTCTACAGTCGAATGGCTCGACACACACTTGACCGGTTATTTTTTCTAATTACTGAGTAGACAACCAATTAATGTTAATTAAGTTTCAACAAAATGTACTTGTATATCAGGTAGTTTTTAATATACCTCTTTGAGCTAATTTTAAAATAATCATACTCTTTTTTTAGGGTTCCGGAGCCAAAATGGCAAAAACGGAACCCTCATAGTTTCGTCAAGTCCGTCTGCCTGTCTGTCTGTCTGTTCATCCGTCCGTATGTCACAGGCATTAAACTCAAAAACTACAAGATGTATATCAATGAAATTTGGAGTACAGATATCTTGTCAAAGTTGCTATTTAGTTTTGTAGTTAAATTACAAAAATAAATATTTATAGGGGGGGGGGTACTCCATACAGGTAACAGAAGTTGAAAAAAAATTTTTTTAACTCGCATCAACGTGTGGCACATAGTTCGACAGCTCTTTTGAAAAGATAGTAAGGTTTCTCAAAAAACTTTTTTGATTAAGTGACGATTTCCGGAAAAAATTGCTTCTAAAGTAGCAAAAATTGTGACCCCCCCCCCCTATCTTGTAAACGAAAATTGGTTTCAACATGATCGGATATACTGTTTTTGAGTTATTGCCGAAAAACTGCGCTTCTCAACAAAAGGACGTAAGTGCCGTGAAGATACTCTCTTTTCTGGTAATAGATTTTAAGACTGTAGTAAGTGTTTTAATTGTGTTATAACGCACATAATATTACTTGATGTTTTACGTAAAGGCTACGGAACCCTATCTTGGGCGTGTCCGACACGCTCTTGGCCGGTTTTGTTTTTAGTTGCGGTGCAATACGGACCAAAGACACTCTCGGTCCTTGCTTTGCTTTATTTTTTAATTTTATTCTGAGCAGTGGGACGTCTAAAGGCTGGGATGATGATGATGAATTTTATATAAGGCTTTATAGGAGCCGTCTTGTTCTGAGAGGAGGCCTGTGCCCAGCAGTGAGACTTATATAGGCTAGGATGGTTTATAGGAATGGGGGCGTGCAGTCTGGAAAAATCCATTATAAACGTACAGACATATTAATACGACAGTGTTTTGATAATAATTTATTGACTCATTCTCATGATAACGTACGTATAAAACACAACCTTTAAATATATTTTTTTAAATATTCATAGCTTAAAACAAAATTTAATCGTCTAATTAATAATGTAACTCGTTATGTATTACATAGATGTTTATACATAGCTTTCGGGTACTTACCTAGTAACTATCACAAATCTAGATCTAGATAGTATACATACAATGTCACAGCCATAACGGTAACTAAAATATTTATACCTAATTCCACACTATTATATCAACAGTAAATGATACAACATTAAGATAAAACTTTTTTAACACAATAAAAATAATAATAGGAATTAAAGGCAGCATAAATTAGATAAATTTGTATCTCCAGACTTTATTCAAATCATAATCTTAATCTAGTTATAGATTGCATCTTTATAATCAATCGTAAATAATAATTTATGCAGCTTTTTAGATTACTTTTAATCTAATTATACCTATTAAATTATGTGGTGTCATGGCATGCGGATGCTGCGTGCAAATTGCACATGTCATTAATAAAGTTAAACACAGGTGCTATTTTTTTATTACTATTATAATAATTATTATATTAGCCTATTCTATCCCACTCCTGAGCAAAGGCTTCCCACGATACTTCCACTAAAAAAAATTAGTTCAAAATATTTCATTTTCTTTATTTGCTTTAAATATTAAATGCTTTTACTCTGACGCAAAAAGAAGGATGTTACCTATATAATAATTTCCATTTTTATTGGTCCTTTGGATATTGACAACAGACTGAAAATATTATATAATTTCTAGAACCTTATATAAGTTAATTCACTCTAAAAACTACTTGACAGCACGATAAAGTCCTACTCGAAGCCGATCATTGAAATTTCATTTTTCTAAAAGTAGTGAAGCATTTACATGATCGATAACTATACTTTAGCTTTAAAAGTTTGATTACTAGATTAACGTTTGAAATAGGATTTTTTCGCGACATCTGCATTATAAAAAACCGATCTAGTCATGTAATTGTTTCTGCAGCCCTACTTAATATCCGGTGATAAGTTATCTACCAATAAAAGTATTAGATTAATTACTCATACACGACAAACATTATTTATGACATGCAATTGACAGTATTGAGGATCATATATTTAAATTTACGATAAGATTATTACTTACGTCAATAGATTTTTATAGCCAAATATCTAAATTAGATATCCCGATGAAAATTTCTGAGAATATAGAGAGTGACATCACCCAGTCATAATCATGATTTTATCTTAAATTCAAAGAATTTCTCTAACTACGAACAATGTTGTATAATACCTTATGATTATAATGTTCTTAAATCAACAAAACAGTTTTTCAATTCTCTATAAAGAATTCTAAAACTACCTCGATCAATATGTATCGGTGGTGAGTTTCATAACAATTAATTCAATTGGGTTACTCTCTTGAATTAACTTTACAATGGTTTTTGCATGTATGTATGTATGTAAACTCTTTATTGTACAAAAGAAAATAAACAAAACACAAAACCAAGTAAGTGATACATAATATATTATAAATACATAATATTTATATTATAAAGAAAAGAGCGACGTAAATACGTATTAGTAAATTATTTCAACTCATTCAACAACTAAAATCTTTACAGGCTTGTTTAGTCAAACTAATTATAGCCTTAATATAAATTGGCACACAGCAGTTTGAACTTCTAAAGCTACTTAGATGATAATATGTTATGCTTTACTGCAGCTTCATTGGCTACTTTTCGTGCGTAGTGGCTTTCTACGCTTCTTGACAGTCCCATGAAGACAGCCATTTAATTTCTAAACATATAATCATCTCAGACGTGTTCTCTTACAATATGCCTCAGGTTTAGCGACATCTACAGATGATAATAAATTAATAATATTACCATGCGGCAACGAAACGATGGCCACTACAAGTAATAATATCTTTCCGGTAACAAATTGAACATTATCATCCAATTTTTAGATCAACAATCAATTTAACAATTTACTACACGCCTTAACACTTTCTCCGAAGATCTTCCTTTTCATATCCAATACCATACAAAGACCATCGCCAATGCTGGAGGCCAAGGTGGAAGTGGCGCAGCCTATTAATATTACCAAGAAGCCGAGGAAGGTTGGAGAGGCAATAGAGGCGCAAGAGGCCATGGACCGATACACTATGCGGTTGGTGGGGTGGAGACTGCGGTAGTTGTAGACGGCATTGCCGATGTCTATCTTGCTGAAGTACTTGTACTGAAAAGAGAAGGGCGTTTAGAATTGTTATCTCTAGATCTTGCTCTATAAGTTATAAGACTAATAAACAAGGACAATGGAAATCTCTTCAAGATATTTGTCTCTGATGACTAGGGCCGTTTTAGAATAGTGCGGACCCTTTTCTTCCCATAAGTGATGTAACAGGCGACTAAGGGATCTGATGTGAGAGTGAGCAACAGCGCTCTCTATTGATAGCTACGAACTCTGGACTCCAGCTCTGTGGTATGGAAAGCAAGGAGAATCCACCATACCTTCTTTCCCAAAAAAGTCGTCACGAAGGTTCAGATTAATTTAAAACTTTTTTACACATACACCATAGATTATAAGATAATATAGATTAAGTCTAAAACTTTATTTGCTATGTAACTCAATAGGGGAAAAGCGCTGCTTATCCTAAAGCAGAGGTTGTACCTATTTAGGAAGTAGTGTTTTAGTTAAAACTATTATATTATTATTATTTAGAATTAATTTTAAATTCAAAATATCATGATAAAATACAATCGTCGCTTTGCGCAGGTTTTGTGTGTAGTTTAGCTGTTATAGTATGGTTATAGTTTTTAGATCAGGAGGCCATATTTTTTTTTATACGACTGGAAGGCAAACGAGCAAGTGGGTCTCCTGATGGTAAGATATCACCACCGTCCATAAACATCTGCCACACCAGGGGTATTGCAGACGCGTTGCCAACCTAGAGGCCTAAGATGGGATACCTCACGTGCCAGTTATTTCACCGGCTGTCTTACTCTCCACGCCGAAACACAACAATGCAAGCACTGCTGTTTCACGGCAGGATTAGCGAGCAGGATGGTGGTAGCAATCCGGGCGGACCTTGCACAAGGTCCTACCACCTGCAAAACGTCGCTGCAAATTGTCGTTGAAGTAAAATTGCTTTCTCTACTTCTTTCCTTCATGCCATAAAATGAGGGTAGAATAATGGTAAACGTGATCGTGAGCGCTTGCGCTTTTTACAATAATTCAGGGGACTGGACTCTTGACCTCCACAACTCTCGTTCTGACGCAATGTCAGGCCAGTCCATTGCGTACGTGTCCAGATCGTCCCGCCATCTCCTTCTGGGTCTGCCTCGATTTCGCTGGCTGTTCTCCGGCACCCACGAAGTAACTGAGTGAACCAACCTTTGGGGGTGCATGCGACAGACGTGTCCAGCCCAAATGGGAGACAAAGCTAGTGTAGCGGATATTATTAATGTACGTTTTTCCAACGGCAAAGGATTGAATAGATATGCTTCGGCTTTGACTTCATGGCCAGTCTTTTAGTTTGTCGGAAAGCATAGATTTCTTTTAGCAGTAGGTGTTAGGACCTTGTGCAAGGTCCGCCCGGATTGTTACCACCATCTTGCTCGCTAATCCTGCCGTGAAGCAGCAGTGCTTGGCTTGCACTGTTGTGATTCGGCGTGGAGAGTAAGGCAGCCGGTGAAATTACTGGCACTTGAGGTATCCCATCTTAGGCCTCTAGGTTGGCAACGCATCTGCAATACCCCTGGTGTTGCAGATGTTTATGGGCGGTGGTAATCTCTTACCATCAGGAGACCCACGTGCTCGTTTGCCATCCAGTCGAATAAAAAAAACATAAAGGTTAAGTTATTGTTAAGTAATATTCACGGGTATTTAGCATTACAACATTTTACGACCTAATGTGTGTGATAATTAACAGAGCATGAATTATTTTATAACAGCTAAACGCATTAACGGAAGTGGCATTCATAAACAGAAGGACATATTCTAAAAGGACTATTATTTATTGTTCTTCGTATTAGTTCAATAGTTTTCTTATTGGTACAAGTAAAAGAAGATTATTTATTATACTAGATAGACTTGTGGTAGTAGAGATCTTTACTGTGAAGCTAGAGGTTTCCGGTTTGATCCCCAAGATTTGTATGATGAATATGAATGGATCAACTTGAGCTATAGACGTTCATCATCATATCCTTTTTTTTTTTTTTTTTATGGTATAGGGGGCAAACGAGCAGGCGGATCGCCTGATGGTAAGCGATTACCGTCGCCCATGGACACCTGCAACGCCAGAAGAGTCACAAGTGCGTTGCCGGCCTTTAAGGTAGGAGTACGCTCTTTTCTTGAAAACTTGAAGGTCATATCATCCATGGGAAGTCCACTGTTGAACATAGGCCTCCCCCATAGACCTCCAGTTGCCTCGGTTGGCAGCAGCTTGCATCCACCGTAAACCCGCGACTTTACCCAGGTCATCCGTCCATCTCGTTGGTGGACGTCCTACGCTGCATTTTGAGGTTTATGAGAGGGGGTTGCTAATACTCGCCACGCTTGGTAAGCGGGTTGGCGAGCGCCGTATAGGATGTAAAAGTAGCCAGGAAGACGCTGCTGCCCGTCTTCTGGTATTATGGAGAAGAGGGGAGAACATTCTTACGCCGGCACCCCACGGCATGGACGTTACACATATTTATAATTATGTACGTACCAATCAGCAAGCGACAGAATATTTGAGCGACGTCATATTTGCCAAATTGAATGCGTAACACCATGACATACGGTTCGTGGTTGTCACTTCAGAATCTTACTGTTATTGACCGTCTGTTCTAGGAGTAATGTGACCTGCCCATAATTACCTGATTGTCGGATATGGCGATCGGCTTGTCCATCACAATCCAAGTGACGACTTCCTGGCACTCTGGAGTGGTCAGGGACCCGTGGTACGTGTAGAAGGACTGCGGTTCTGGACTCAGCAGGCGCCTAGACGTAGCAAAATCAAAATTAAAATGCTAATTCTGTAAGTAAAAACAATCTGTAAGTATAAACGGCTCTTTTACAAGTAACCTTTTAATTGGTATCAGTGCTTTCGAGAAAATTGCGCCGCAAGAAACTGGGCAGAAAGTAATTCCAAAGTGAAAATTGTATTAAAATTCTCTTAATTATTCATCCAAGTTAAAAAATACACATAGAAAACACAGAAAAGATAAGGGTATGGAAATATCTCATTAAGTGTAACTTAATACCCAGTTTTTACAGTGATGTAGGGCTCCCTTAGTTCAATAATTATAGATATATAGGTAGAGTCATTCACGATGACGCGTGCCGTGGTTCTTATTACAATGTCATTAATGTCTGACCGCGTGGGAACTATGGCCCAAGCCCTCTTGTTCTGAGAGGAGGCCTGTGCCCAGCAGTGGGACGCATATAGGCTGGGATGATGATGATGATGATGAATGTCTGATTTTGACAAAATCACGCTTCTTCGTGGATAGTACTAGGTATACTCAGCGGCACAAAATTTGGCCCACTCTACGTACAAAATTATCTATTTCTGCATACATTTGAGGGCCAGATTTTTTGCCGATCAGTATATCTTAGAGATCAGATGAGATCTATACGAAGGGCCATTTTTGTAGTCACCTATATAATTATACGTTAGACACATTGATGATAATGGATGAGACAACTGAGCCTGACTATACTGTGTGTAAGTACCATCGAGAGCATCCAAGGCAATATCTCCTGATTACTGAATAGCCCGCGTCGAAAGCCGCCTGTCTTTGTCAGTCGATTCGTCTTGCAATTGTTTCATTTTACAAGGTACACTCTTTGGCGTCACCCTTGATGCACCTTCATTGTAAAACTGAATCTCCTCTACGGTAACACCAACTACCGTTAATTAGATAAACAAAAGAAGTTTACGCCAACCTAAATCCGATAATCTGATTTGTTGATCGTTTTAGACATTTTTGCTGCGTGTTATTGACATTATAGTTCAGTTCTTTAGCAATAATAATGTGGTAAACAAGGCAATTATCTTTCTATAGAAATATACTTTCATTACAGCATGTAATAATTAAATTATGATGGGCAGTACTTAGCCATTCTTATTTATTATTATGGTTCTACATATATGTGATTTCTTGCGTATTAAATTGTTTAAAAAATGTTTTTAATTAAAAAAGATAACAAGGAAGATTCGTAGTTATTTCACTTCTATTGATATGTATAAAAGCAAAATTGTTGAAACACGTAGTGTATAGGTGCTTTATAGACTGTGAAGCAAGTTTTGAAGTTGTAAAATATTCAACCTCTCAAACCTCGCATACCCAGAAAGAAAGCTTATAATTACTATAACCTCTCAAATTCTCAATATCAGTGAAGTAGGAAAAACTCAGCTCATTTTTGAAAAAAAAAGTCACTCATCCCCTCGTATGCGGGAACTAAAAACAAGTACCGCATTCTAGTCTCAACTGTTTAATCAGCGCAAATTCCGCTGCCATAAATCAAAAAATAAAAAGATAGCCTTAAATTTGACACGGATCCGCGTCTTAAGAATACCAGAGCGTCAGAAAAGTTAGGCAATACTGCCTCTGGTTAATGCTACCTACCCACAACTTGAAAATAAATATACTTCAGAACTTACGTGAGATCGATGACTTCCGGCTGCGTGTGGTTGTCATCGCGGTGCATCAGTTCAGGAAGTGCCGGCATAAGCTGCTCCAATGCATGCTCAGCCTCTGGTCCACTCTTGAGCTAAAGAAAACTTTCCTTTTCAAATGCCGAAGCCTCGAAATTTAGTTTTCCATGAAAACTTGAGTGATACACATGAAGTGTATCTCGCTGTATTTTCGAGCGGTTCATGGTGATTGGTAACATAAAAAACTGAGGATAAAAGAAATTCATAATAAACATTGAGGACCGGTGGAGAAGTATTGTATTGTATTGTATTGTAAAACTCTTTATTGTACATAAAAACACATGAAAATAACATAACACAGGATAATAAGATGTACAAAGGCGAACTCACGCAATACCACTAGGAAAATGTTTTGAGTCGTCTAAAATTTTCTAAAAGTGTTATATCATTTCATTTTACTTTATACATAAGCTAATTATAGGTACTACATAAAAAGGCTAAATTTAATGGGATTCTGACTTTTCGCCGAAAATATTTTTCCCGAATGATAAATCCAACTGATTCATTTGGACAAACGATTTTTTTTCTGAAACGGAAAATTCAGGTTATATTTCAGGACTATCCTGTAGAGTCCTATAAGTTATATTGGGTATAGTTATAACAATAAATAAAAATCATAAAATCGTGAGACTGTTGGGAAACGAATCTTATGGGAAAAAGTAGAGAATCAGGCTATAATACGTACCGTCGCCATAACTCCCACGACAGCCAGCCCATCAGGCCGTGCCAAGGCCTCATTCAGGGTCAGACCTGTCTTCACGTGCACCATGTGGATTTCCAGAGGATACCTTAGTTGAAAGTTAATAGAGTAATGATAACGTCTGTCGCATATTTAAGATAGAGTAGGACTGCGAGTCCTGGCAGCAATGTAAAGCAAATGTCGTTCTGGCAACCCTAAAAATCAGTTCGGCAAGCAGCAATGTAAATCAAAATTGAATTACGACAAATGTAAAGCTAGGTCATTCATTTTCGCATGAATAGGTACTTTATCAATATCGAAAATGGTTACAAAGAAAGGAAAAACACCAGAAGACCATCTTGCTCGCTAATCCTGCAGCAGTGCTTGCAATGTTGTGTTTCGGCGTGGAGCGTAAGACAGCCGGTGAAATTACTGGCAATTAAGTTTTCACCAGAAACGGTGGATGGAGGCAGCTTCCAACCGAAGTAATTTGAGGGGGAGGCCTATGCTCAACAGTGGACGTCCTACGGGTGATATGATGATGATGATGATGAGAGAGAGGGGCTGTTTCACCATCCATTGATTAATTTTAACTGACGGATAAATGTGATGCCGTCTTTGTTTGTTTTGTTCGAATAAACGGAGACGGCATCACATTGAAACAGCCCCTTATTTTCCACTAGATAATGTAACTCACTTGTAACCATCAATGGCATGCTCCGAGAGCCAATGGAGATGGAACTGGAGGAAGCTGTAGTTGCCTCTGAGAGGGCCTCCGGACAACGTGGGCGCCTGCACGCCGAGGACTTTGCTCCATCTTACTGTGAACAAAGAAAATACCAACTGAATGAAGATGCACAGAAAAACCAGAAAAAGAGACCAGCCCAGACCTAAAAAAAGAGAAAGTGTATTTTTTTATAAGTTCCTACCTAGTAACTCTATTTCCTCTACTATCTGTTACAACAGAATTTTTATCAATGTACTCACAAGTGTGCCCGTTGTTTTCAGCAGTGACAGTGACGTGGCCGTACCCTCGGAACACCAGAGGTCCTCTGATGTGGGCATGGTGCCTGTCCAGGACTGCCTGTCGAGTGTTGATGTCTATGGGGGACTGCTGGGTGCCAGAACTGCAGACCCCTGGCCACCGGTACTCCACTGAGGAAGAGGGCCAAGTTAGATAGGTATTTTGTTAAGTGATATTCAAGCTGAACTAAAATTCACAATAGAAACCACCTCAAGTCATAGATGATCCTACTATCCTTGTGCAAGATTGCACAATTTTTTAGAGTCTTAGGGGCTGTTTCACCATCCATTGATTAGTGTTAACTGACGGTTAAATGTGATGTCGTATTTGTTTTGTTCGAATAGACGGAGACGGCATCACATATAACTGTCAGTTAACTGATTAGTGTTAACTAACAGTTATATGTCACAACAACACCATGAAACAGCCCCTTAGTTTTTCATATTTTTTTATTGTGTATGGATTTCAGGCGCGGATCCAGCCCTCAAAAAAGGTGGTGGTTGCAGCCACCCGAAAATCGGTCAAGTGTGAGTCGGAGCATGAACTCGCCCATGAACAATCACGAACTCGTGCATGAACGACTTTTGAATTTGATTTCCCTTTTTCCGCGCATCATTCATTCTGCAGGTGGTAGGACTAGGGCCTTGTGCAAGGCCCGCCCGGATTGCTACCACCATCTTGCTCGCTAATCCTGCCGTGAAGCAGCAGTGCTTGCACTGTTGTGTTTCGGCGTGGAGAGTAAGACAGCCGGTGAAATTACTGGCACGTGAGGACATCTTTGGCCTCTTGGTTGGCAACGCGTCGGCAATACCCCTGGTGTTGCAGATGTTTATGGGCGGTGGTGATCTCTTACCATCAGGAGACCCACTTGATCGTTTGCCATCCAGTCGTATAAAAAAAATCAAGACAGGCCATCCTAGCATCTCAATAGACCGGGAAAGTGTGTTATCACAGTCTATTAGGGTTATGATCTTGCCCATTGTGCCAACAACGGTGGATATCCGCCCTTGGGATTTCTGACTTTATTTTATTATACATTTTTTGTACCATGAAACCAGTGTCTACTTTTAATCCAAAATAATCCTATCCTAAGCCCCAGCCGTGACAAGCCGTGGTGGCCGGGTGGTTTGTCCTATGGCCTCTCAAGCAGAGGATCGTGGGTTTAAACCCCAGCTCGCACCACTGAGTTTTGCAAAATTCGTGTGCGGAACTACTTTTGGAATTTACCACAAGCTTTACGGTGAAGGAAAACATCGTGAGGAAACCTGTACAGCAATTCAATGGTGTGTGTGAAGTTCCCAATCCGCAATGGGCCCGCGTGGGAACTACTGCCCAAGCTCTCATCTGAGAGGAGGCCTGTGCCCAGCAGTGGGACGTATATAGGCTGCGATGATGAATCCTATCCTAATGGGTCAATCAACTTTTAACTGTATGTAACCCTGTCCCGTAACTCAGGCGACGTTACGACGTCAAGCTACACTACAAGTTAATTGAACCTAAAGCCGAGTTTAGACTTACATTACTTGGCCGTAAAGCCAACGAGTTTGTAGTGGTCCATCGAGCGCTGCAATGTAATGAAACTTGCACGATTTTTCTTGCAAGTCTAAACTCGGCTTAATACTACCTAATTTATAATTAGGTAGATTCCTGGAAAAAAATATAAATACTATTTAGTCCGCCAGTTACATATATCAGAAAAAAATGGATGATGAAAATTTTCTATTTATAGCCTGAATGGCTTCGAGAAAAGTATCGTACGGCCGTGCCTTTGTTTTTGTTTTGCTTGCCCCCAGATACGTCTTTTTCTTTTGTTAATCAAACAAAAATATCAATGAAGCGCTTCAAAGTTCGGGAGTAATACCGCGTGACGTCACGTCCACAGACTTTATATCGAGATAGACCTTAAGAGTTTACCTACCTTGCGTGTAAAAAGTTTGATCCACGGTCAAAGTTTTGTCGGACCTAAATGCGCGATGCGCTTTAAAGCGCTCTTTTCGTGTATATCGATAAGGTATGTGCGTCACGTCGTGTTAAAACGTGTGGCACGGCGGGAAGTTACGCGGAACTTTAACTGGCTGTATCTCTCTGTATCTCCATTTCTTTTTATTTAATTGAAAAAAAGAAAAATACGTGTCCAATACATAGTTCAACGTAACATGAACTAAAATTAGAAATTGCGAATGTTTGAATCTTTTGATGTTTGATACTCCATCAATGAAAAAAGGAATTCTTTGACCAATCATTTTCATTGTCTCAGGAATATTGTTTAAATCCAAGTATTTATTTTTTAAGTAAGATAATAGTTTTAACCCAAGACAATTTGTCTTCATCCAATATAGCGTCCGGCTATATACGAAATACCTATTATTGCCTTGCCGTGAGTCAAGACAAGTCAAGACTCTTGACCAAGGGTATATTGTCTTAATCTTTAAGACATCCTTTTTTCCGTGTAGATTTTAATGAAATTTTGCACATAGTTTACAATCTAGATAAATACATAGGATACTTTTTATTCGGGAAGATTACAACCATGATAAATGTAGCATTGAACTTAATCTTGTACCTTAATCAAGGACTACTGTTCTATCATTTAATCAACGATAAATTTTATCGCGATCAAGTTATATTTAGACTTCAATTGTATCTAGAAAGCTGTAAAAGCTTATCAATGATCAGCCAGGTTATTCGTGTTCATTTTACTTGGGAGTAAGTTACTTAACTGAGAGGTCTTTTCCTATTTTTTAGTTTTTTTAAGGCAGTCGGGTTTTTTTAGGCTTATCGAAAGCCCAGTTTAGACCAAAATCGTGCAAATTGCATTAACTACATTGCGGTTGACCTCTACAAACTCGTTGGCTTTACGGCCTCGCAATGTAATGCAACTTACATAATTTTTCTTGCCTCTGCCTAAACCAGGTTTAAGGTTAAGAGCTTTCTTGCATCTCTTTGAGTCCAGAGTGATTAACTAGGTAATAGTGCAAGATGTAATAATCTACGAGTATAACCATTCTCCGTCAACGTTTTTTTTTATTGTAAAATATTATTATACACAATTTGTTTGAAACGCGTCAGTGTATTGTGGTGGTGGTGATAGCTGGGTTTGTGTGGTCTGTGTGTTCTTACAGTGTGGAGGCGGAGGAGCTGCATGAACACACTTTATTCCATATACGTAGCTATCGTAAGCTCGCGGGTGAGCACTAATTGTTTTTACTTAATATCATCATCATCATCATGTCAGCCGAAAGACGTCCACTGCTGGACATAGGCCCAAGGCTCTCCCTTAGACCGGTCTTGTGCTTTTCGGATCCACCGCGATCCCGCGATCTTAACCAGGTCGTCGCTCCATCTTGTTGGAGGCCTGCCGACAGCTCGTCTCCCGGTCCGCGGACGCCATTCGAGAACCTTTTGACCCCATCGGCCATCAGTCCTGCGAGCAATGTGCCCCGCCCACTGCCACTTCACACTTCGTCACTTCACTTCTGCTTCTTCTCTTCTTTACTTAATATGGACCTCCGCAAAGTAACGCCTGATTCAACAAATAATTTAATAACTAGCGTTTACCCGCGGCTTCGCACGCGTTAATCATTAGATACAGCGGTTGAATTGAAAGTCCGGGATTTTATTAAATTCTCGTGGGAAATCCCTAAAATTACATCGTGGTTTTCATTGACGTTAAATAAAAAAAAACATTCCAAATTTCATGTATCTATGCCCAGCGGTTGTTATTTCGAGATTTTATCCCTATCGGTAGGTACCGGTGGTAGATTTTTTTTGACATTCATAAGTGCTTGTTATAGCCTAAATTGAATAAAGATATTTTGACTTTGAATTTGACTTTATCCCGTGAGAATATCGGGATAAAAAGTAGCCTATGTGTTATTCCACACGTCCAGCTACCTACATACCAAATTTCATGACTAAGCCCAGCGGATGTTATTTAGAAATTGTATCCCTATCCCGCGGGAATATCAGCATAACAATTGATCCAGGATATACCAACACTAACTTTTTACCATATTTCATCCAAATTTCAGTTTCAGCGTGAAGAAGTAACAAACATACTCATTCACTCACAAACTTTCACATTTAAGTATAATTTTAGTAGGATACTCACTATCATAAGCCCATTCAGCCTGGTAGCTCGAACCTGTAACAAAAGTATACTTTATTAACATTACATAAATGAACATCAAGACCTTTCAAATTTTTCCTCACCGACCATTTGAAATAAATTTTAATACTTGTCTTGTAAAAGTTAGCCAAAATTGGACAATTCTCCAAGATACAATACGCTAGATTTCAAAAAGTATCGAATATATATTTTTATTTTATCAATTGAACAAAAAAAAATTAAACGAAACAAAATTTAAATATCTAAAATCCCGACTGCCTTAAACACTAAAAGGAAGAAAATAAGTCTAGTGGTCCAGAAGTAGCTGATTTAAAGTTCATCAGTCGGGACCCTTTGCTATGAATTTTTTGGGGAGCGCCAAAGTTCGCATGCTCTTCGCAGTCATACCGTAATTTTTGTCCGAATCATCGTTTGTCATAATTTTTTTCCCACTGAAACCTTAAATTTTTCTGAAAATTTTAAATGGTCATCCTATAGAAAACTAGGTATAGAAAACTAGGTAGGTATTAGGTTACGTTTGTTTTATAACAAATGTGAACAATTATTGAATTCTGAGAAAAAAGTGTTATGACAAACGATCATTCTGATAAACATTACATTCGGACTTTCAATGAGTAAGCGAGCCGATATGGACCCAATTTTTTGAGCTGGTCACGATTTAAATGGGGTCCCGACTGTTGAACTTTAAATAACGTACTTAACAGGGTCCTAGACCAATAGACTTATTTTCTTCCTTTTAGTTTTTGAGGCAGTCGGTTTTTTTGTTTTTTAAAATGTAATGTTTTATTTTAAACTTTTTTGATATTAAACAATAACGTCCGATTTTTTTTTTACTGACAGTTGTACCAGCATACCCGCAATTCCCCAGTCGTCTCGTGTGGTCTCGTGATCATAGCGCATGCATGCCGAAATATCGAGCTTCGGTAAAATCAAGGTATGCGGAACAAAACCCGAATTTAGTTCATATTTTGCTTTGATATTTTTGTGAAAATGGTTGATTAAAAGTATTATAACCCATATATAAATAATCAGAATGGACTAATTATTAGCTTTCATTTGATACCCTTATTGTTACAATACATTTTTTTTTCATTCCTCCGCCATATTTTTTTTCGCAGGCGCCATATTGAAATATCTTATATATACCTTATGTCACTCCGACAGTTAGGACGAATCCAATGACACGGATGATACCTCATATCATATGTTTAAATCCGTTCTGCCGTTTAGGCTGCAACGAGGACCAAAGAAATGGACATACATACATACGCTCGAAACACGTAACCCTCCTTCGGGCAGTCGGGTAAAAAAATACTTGTTCCATATTATCTGAAAATGAAACTATCGAGCTAAATATTTTTTTTTACCTAGGATTTTTATACTCAATTATTATTTTGCCTCTACGCCTCTGCTTAAGCTAGTAACCGTACAGACAGACGTTAATAGTATCAATCTCTATTATGCCAACTCTATACATCATACATCAAAGAGACGAGTATCAAGGTTGTCCGTTGGTCACAATAGTGCATTATACTTCATTGATTAAAGCGATTCAGTTATGTAACTTACAATACAATACAATACAATTACTCTTTATTGTACACCAGAAATAGTAAGCGATACAGAAAGCAGGTACACGGAGAAAATTACAATGATCTTATGATGATCTCTTCTAGGCAAACTTTTTACAGAAAGAAGGAAGGACTAGTTCACAGCAGGTGGTGCATTAACAATCTACACATTATCGTACATATTATTATTATACACGTCTAAAATAAATATAGGAAATGGGATGATGGGTAAGTAGATATAATATAAATATAGTTTCCTAAATGGCACATGTTTTTTAATGGATCGTTAAATCCATGAAAAATAATAAATAAATACATAAATAACAAATAAATATCATGGGGCACTGGCACCACATTGACCTAGTTCCAAACTAAGCAAAGCTTGTACTATGGATACAAGGCAATGGATTAACATAGGTAATTATATAGATACATACATACTTAAATACATATTAGACATCCAAGACCCGAGAACAAAGATTCGTATTATTAATACAAATATCGACCAAGCTAAATCGATTTTTCGTCCCCGAAAATTTCATCAAAATCGTTGGAGTTATTTCCGAAATCCCCGAAATATATATAATACAAGAACTGCTCCTTTAAAGGTATTAGAAGATAGATAGATAGTAGGAAGTAGGATTGTAGCCTTTGTAACGTTTGTGGTATAGGCCTGCATAGTGCAATGACCAGGTAGGTCCGTACACTACTTACCTGCCTTAAGTATTATTAATGTTTATATTATCGCTTAATTACTTTAACCTTATTAATTTATTATTATGACTAGCTTTTACCCGCGGCTTTGCTCGCGTGAACCATAAACATTTCAAAGAAGCAAGCAATTAAGCAAGCATGCAAGTGAGCATGTAATTATGCAAGAAATAGCGCAAGCAAGCATGCATTCAAGACTGTAATCAAGCTTGCAATCAAGCTTGCAAGCAAGCATGCAAGCAAGCATTCAAGCAAGGATGCAAGCAAGCATGCAAGCAAGCATGCAAGCAAGCATGCAAGTTATTTAGTTCGAATATTTATCACTTCGCACGAGTAAATCATTAGATACAGCGGTTGAATTGAGATTCTGGGATTTAACAAAATTCCCGCGGGAATTCCCGAAAATTACGTTGTGGTTTTCATTGACGTTGCATTAAAAACAACCATCTCAAATTTCATTACTCTAATCTCAGCGGTTGTTATTTCGAGATTTTATCCCTATCCCGTGGGAATATCGGGATAAAAAGTAGCCTATGCTTTATTCCAGATGTCCAGCTATCTACATACCAAATTTCATCCAAATCCGTCCAGCCGTTTCAGCGTGAAGGAGTAACAAACATACTCACTCAATCACTCACAAACTTTCGCATGTATAATATTATGATAGTAGAATATCATCTTTATGAGAATGTATAAAATAATGCACAAAAGTGAAATATAAAGTCACTTCGATTTACTATTCAAGTCACTTACAGTTATTGTGAATAATGTGTAATGTATGTATGTAAACTGTTTATTGTACAAAAGAAAATAAACAAAATACAATTGACAAACTTTGAGATGCTCGTACAAAGGCGGACTTATCCCTTTAAGGGATCTCTACCAGTCAACCAGTAAATAAATCATTAAATGACAGTAAATAATGTTTCACCATCGTATTGTTAGAGCCTGGATCGGTGCAGTAGATGTAAGAAGTTATTGCCAACAGGATTTCTTGATTGGATTGAAATTAAACTCCACACGTTTATATTCACCGCTGTATAATGTCTCAGCATATAGTACACAATGAATATTACTTATATACTAGAGATGAAAATAGGTTTATCAACAGTCTAAAGCACACGTACGGTAGCGAGCAGCGTCCATAAGGGAAGAGAGGCGGAAGCGAAGTACCAAATTAATAAAATAAAAATTGACAGATACTCTATCAATCAATGTCACTTAAGTCGTTTGAGACACTGTAAAGGAAGCTTATGATCCTATATGTCCAACACGTATTTTGTCCGAACATCTACCTTACCAAAGTTAGAAAGTAAGATAAATAAGAGTTACGATCGCAAAACATTATTTACTGGATGTGTATGTACAGTCAAGGGCAAAAATATCGACACGGCCAAAGTTACAAAAATATGTATACACGACTATGCACTTTAAGGTCGTGGATACATATTTTTGCAACTTTGTCCGTGTCATGTCATTCATTCTTAATATTTTCACTTATTACAAATAATTTTCCTTTAAATAGCAGTTTAATGATTATTACCAGTTCTAACTAGGTTAGGTATAGAGTTCTACGTAACTTTCAAGGCGAATTTATATCAATAATAAAAGATTCCTAAAGGTGTCTCCTAAATATTTGGCTTCTGATAAGGCGCCTTGATTACACTGATTTATTATTTGTATGAATTTAATTTTTCAATGTTGCTACTTTGAATTGTTTTCTTTAAATAAATACGCGCAGCATACATGGATACACAATATTTGGTTTCAGTTTGTAAATTGTTTATTTGCTTGGAACTGCCTAATTCAATGACATTATTGTCAATTTTTGTTATGCAAGTGCACTTTAAAAAGTTTGCGAATATCTTTGGGAATTCGAAAAAAAAGATTGATTGATAAAGAAGTCGTGATTGCTTGAGGATCGGTAAAGAACATTCATGCCGATTTTCTTAGGAAAATAGTGGTGATCTTCCCTGGCCTTCAACACCGCAGAGCTGGAGCCCGGAGTTCGTAGTTGGCAATAGTGAGTGCCGCTCCTACATCAGGTCCCTACTTGCCTTTTACGACATCTACGGGAAGAGAATTAAGTTCTGTCCTATTCTTAAACTGCACATTTTGACTCTTCTAAAGTTTGAGAAACGCTACATACCGTAAACTGCTTCAACTTTGCCCTCTGGCCCCAACATTGCCTGATTCCATTTAGAGTCGATAACTTAGCACCCTTTAGGTTTTAAAACTTATCCCCCCGTAATAATAATTCCCGTGTAGATAAAAGTTTAAAACCTATAAGAGTGCTAAGTTATCGACTCTAAATCAACTCGGGCAATGTTGGGGCCAGAGGGCAAAGTTGAAGCAGTTTACGGTACATCGATTTTTTATTTGTCTCAGCTAGTGTTCATAGTGCTCATTAGTACAAATAATTTAATAATTAGCAAGCAAGAAAAATTGGTTTTCTTCGTAGGTAGGAGTATAGACTTCGGTCAATTATCATGATTGAATTAATTGTTTTATGTGAACATCAATAATATTCATATTATCGATTTGGTAATTTAAGAAGATTTATTTATAATAATACCTATAACCCGTTTGGTTTAGATATAAAAGTTGTCTTTCCAGGTAGTAATTGTGGTTAAAACTAATAAGAAATAAGATATTTTATGTAAATAGGCTAAAACTGAATATAGAACATGGTTTACATGCTTGTACAGTCAAAAAGTAGATGGACAGTTGTGGTGCTCAAATGATCTACACAGTCTCTTATTACCTTGGCAATAGTCATGTGTCAATACGAAGATTGTCACTTTATTTAACCCCACAATATGGTAAGCAGCACAGGAAACAGAGACACATAGAGAAGAATTTCCTACGTTCCCAAGGTATTTCCAGTGTGTGGCCTTATCGCCTCAGAGCTATTATCTTTTAATAGTCAACCTTTACAATAGAAAGAAGTTAGGTATACACTTTAGCAGTTGGTGCAATTTAGATATCAATCACGTACTTTTCATTAACTTTTCCAAATTTGTTACAATTAAGGATTAACACATATTTTGTACCTGTTTGTGTTTTGGTTTTTAATAAATAAAGATATAAAAATTTATAAGTTAACTTTGGTCCGATTGGCTTGAAATTTTGTACAGTTGAGTGTAAAATAAGAACATATCCTACACTTCAAAATTTGTACCACAGACTTACATAATAAGGTCGCGGTAATGTATTTTTGAGTGGTTTGAATAGCTACATGTTTTTGCTTTTGACTGAAGGAATATAATTAAGAAATGATAATGCAATAGCAAATATCGTCACCAAAAACGATTATTACAAGGGAAGCTACTTTACTTGTATTCTATCGATTTGAAGTTTAAAATGCTTTTAAATTGATACAAAGAAAGCTGGTTTGGTGCACAGGTGACCATAGGGCAAGCTCTTACCTCGTCCGACGTCTTAGGATTCCCATAGAATGAGGATACGCAAGCAGCTTATAGGAATCTTGCTTAGTAATATATTGCTTTCTTAAGTTTAGTTTTAAATTAAAAGGTTAAGTTATGGCAAGTATGGCTCTTTTTGCTTCTTTCCGAACAATGTTTCTTTTCTTTCTACCTATTTAGCTGTGTTATTTTTTATACCTACTTATAATTTATTATCTCTACATTTATTTCTTTTACTCTTAACATGGGCGACATAAATATCCTACTAATATTAAAAATGAGACAGATTGTAGAGACACTTAAATTATCCGCAAATGTGATAGTAAATAATTTACTGTAGTTATAGTCTGGGGGTCGGTGGCCTGGTGACCTGATACAGGTTCCCCTAGTTCAGGCACCGGTCCCCGCCACACAGTTCCTCTATCTACATTAGTTGAATTGATTTGTCAAATTGCATGTTACTGTACTTTATGGTGGAGAAAATTTTTTTTTTACTTATATTTTTACGTTTGTTACTCATTTAATAACGTCGGAACCGTTTATACGAAATTTGGTGGAGACAGTTTAAAGGAAAGGGAATAGGATAGTTTTTATCCTGGAAAATAAATAGTTTCTGCGAGAGCGAGATACCAAAATTCAAATTCTTCGCCGACAAAGTTGTGGGCAAGAGGTACTCTTTTTTAAAAATTGTTTACTTTCAATGTGCACAAATTAAAAATATTGTAAAACATTTAATATTCAGTAAAATTACTCTTAGGATTATTAACTTTTACAGTTAAACTTAGAACCTATGTTTTCAAGTTAGGCGCATTGAATAGAGCATGAAATAAATAAAAAGATAACCGGATCTGAATGAATATAGACAGCTTTAGATTCGAACCTAGGTTTACAAAAATATTTAGCTTATAGGTACTTATTAATTGTTTATATTTTACAATGGTTTGTTATGTTTATTTAAAGTTTTGTTTTACATTGTTTTGTGAAGTATTTTTGATACCAATAATTAAATTCTAATTAAGAAAATATTTTAATAACACTTACCGATCAAACAAACAATTAAAAAAACCGCCTTCATTTTGAAAAAAAAAAACAAAACTATTCACACACGTTACTATATTTAAATCAGAATTCGCACATGCACATATGGACACGGGTCCACACCAACTGAGGTGTCACAAAACACTGTCAACTTTTTATACATTTTATGTGTTTTTTTAAAGTCTATCGCAGGCGGCTACGCGCGCTGTAGTCTGCGCGAAGATAGCAGAGAATTTGTTGTATGGAGACATACAGGCGCGTAGAGCGTCACACAATGATGGTTTTGTACGCACCGAGCAGAATTAGGTTGGGTCTTACAATAGCGTGAGTGCTATAGCCATGGATGAAGAGCTGACAGCGTATACAGCTGTCTCGCTAAGATATTAAGAGAGTGACGAAGAACAAAGATGTCGGGGGATATCAATGAGCTTATTTGCAATTGTTATTTTTCTAAAACCATATAAAATTCTACCTAACAAGAGGAGAGGGGAGACCGGCAAATCCTAATGCCCTTACATATGCTGTATACAAGTTCGTAATTAGAAATTAAGCAATAAGAGTAATTATGGTGTACATAAAAATTCTGTGTTGTGTAATTGTGCTGTACGTGGACATCCTCATTTTATTTCTGTAAGGTCTAAGTTGTGCTGTTGTTTACAATATGTACTTAACTGTATCTAATTGAAAAAAATGAATGTGTACGAGGTCAAAAAGGGTCAAAATAATCCATACATAATTATAATAAAATATTTCTTAATATAATATTTCTATATATTTCTTTCTACTGTTTTCTACTCTTTCGTATGGATGACCGTCTCCCATCATAACTGGGGGGCTACTACGCAATTCGAAAATCGAAGTTCGTATCGTACCGTCCCTCTCACTCTTGTATTAAATTTGACGACCAGATGGCCTAGTGGTTAGAGAACCTGACTACGAAGCTTGAGGTCCCGGGTTCGATTCCCGCGTCGGGGCAGATATTTGTATGAAAAATACGAATGTTTGTTCTCGGGTCTTGGGTGTTTAATATGTATTTCAGTATGTATCTATCCATATAATTATAATTTATCCGTTGCTTAGTACCCATAACACAAGCTTTGCTAAGCTTACTTTGGGACTAGGTCAATTTGGTGTGAATTGTCCCGTGATTTTATTTATTTATTTATTTAAATAATATGTGACAGCGGGACGGCGAGATACGATACGAAGTTAGAATTTTGCACTTTGTAGTATAGGGCCAGGCGTTACTTTGCGGAGGTCGGTATCAATGAACTAAAAACAATAACTTCATATTAAATGATAGTAACGAATAAATAACTCACGTCTTAAATCGAGTTTAGCTCGACATCATCATCATCATCATCATGTCAGCCGAAAGACGTCCACTGCTGGACATAGGCATTCCCCAAGGCTCTCCACTCAGACCGGTCTTGTGATCTTAACCAGGTCGTCGCTCCATCTTGTTGGAGGCCTACCGACTTATGCGTGAGTCTCACGGTAGTTTCATGTTCAAAACAATAACTTCGTTTAAATTTGTTTTATAGACGCAGCTATCATAAGATTCATAAGGTCGCGGGTAAGCAAAGTAATTATTTTTAGTTCATTGCTGTCTTCTGTTCGTCGAACGTGGCGTGCGCGTTGTTCGCATGCAGCGGCGCGCGCAGGATCTAATTTATAAATAAAGATCATATTCAGGAAGTTAGGGTAACTGTCGCGAATATGGACCTTAAAACTTATGTAGTTATATTGTGTATAACAAAAATCTTGTACGATAATTCACTAAGGTTTAAAGACATAGCCTGTAGAAGCTACAAAAAATACTACATACAAAAATAGCTGTTAAAAAATCTCGGATAATTGTTTTTTTTGTGATATTTATTGCCAGCCTATTCAGGTTTTTATTTTAGTAAATCGTTTTTTTTTAAGTTTGTCTTTTTAGAATTCCGTACCCAAAGTGAAACGTATCATTACACTGTCCGTTTGTCACAGGATAATATCTCAAGCACCGTTATAGGTCCGTAGATAAACAGCTGAAAATTAATAACATATTAAATGATATTGATCACTCACGTCTTAAATCAAGTTTAGCTCGACATGTTTCGGGCTAATTCGTAGTCCTTCCTCCTAGGAGCAATACCTTACCTCCTAGGAGGAAAGGCTACGATTAAACTCGATTTAAGAC
The DNA here is from genome assembly GCF_025370935.1 of Choristoneura fumiferana. Taxonomy (NCBI): domain Eukaryota; kingdom Metazoa; phylum Arthropoda; class Insecta; order Lepidoptera; family Tortricidae; genus Choristoneura; species Choristoneura fumiferana. Next base: position 18,850,036 of record NC_133484.1, read on the forward strand.
GTGAGTTAACCGTTAGAATATCATATAATATGAGTGAGTCTCACGGTAGTTTCATGTTAAAAATAAATAACATGTATGTATTTCTATCATCGCTACAACTAAAAGAATAAAATAAAAATAAAATGATAATTTAGGGGCGTCAAACAATCAAAATATAGAATTATCTCACATTGCGTAGGTTTTACTTAGAATCAAGGCTCTACAGATACAACCGTTCATAGCGTATATTTTGACATAAGAGATATAGCTCGGTTTAATTATAAGTTAACATCTTACCCTCTAAAAGTAAAAGAAATTGCTAATAGTTACGTAATGTCATTAAGTACCTATATAAATAGAAATGACCAACGTCTAAGCTGTACAGATAAGTCACACCCCTACGAATTATCTTCATTCATGTTCATTAGTATATGATAAATAAAAAATTGTAATTAAAAACCAATCACGTGCGTATTGATTGGACTAAGGAAAATTTAAACCTACTACAATAGCTTTTTACCCAAAAAGAAAGTAAGGTGGTTGCGTGTTTATATATTTTTTTCAACTTACAAAACCATCTTTCATTATCTGCACTGAAAGGGGCTAAATATTATTAAAATATTAAACCTATTTTAAAGATATTTTGATGATATAATTGATCGCGACCACAAAGCGCGACTTAATTAAAAAGTTCGGAAATTATAATACTAACTTGATATTTGAGCGTAATTACATTATCTGACAAATACCAGTTTGAACACGGACATTATACAATGCTGGAGCAAGTAAAATGTACTAATTATATAACTGCCTCTCAGATATCCGATCGCATAGAAGAAATCGGATCCGATACTTGCGCCAACACCGTATTAAGCCCGACACCGATGTCGGATCGGATAGTGTGAAAGCGCCCTTACACATCGCTAAGTGTGAACGCGGCTTATCTTCAGTATCATCATCCATCATCATCTCAGCAGTAGGACGTCCACTGTTGGACATGGCCTCCCCAAATAGACCTCCAGTTGCTTCGATTGGAAGCGGGTTGCATCCACCGTGAACCAGCCGGTTTAACTAGGTAACCGTTCATCTTGTTGGTAGACGTTCTACGCTGTGGTCTCCATTCGAGAACTTTTTCTTATCTACAGCATAAGAGACACTACAGTCTCAGACTTTAATAAAGAAATAAATATTAAAGTGTCAATAACAGGGCACTTTACCCTCCTGTAAGGACGTGATTCCTGCCAGTAACGAATACGAGCTTTTTATAGAATAATTGTCACAATGCCGGTCAACGCTCATACGCGGTGGTGTTTCACTGACGACCGTAACCTGAGGGGCTACTACGAAATTCGAAAATCGAAGGTCGTGTCGTGCCGTATTATTATTATTATTATTTAATACGAGAGTGATAGGGACGGTACTAGGCGAACTTCGATTTTCGAATTTCGTATAGGTAGCCTGAGCCTCAAGCTAACGAGACTTTAGTGGTGATTTTCCACCGGCGAGGCGAGACGAGAATTGAAATTTGTATGCATTCTCGCGCGCCCGCCGCGAGCCGCCGCGGGCGGTGCCATACAAATTTCAATTCTCGTCTCGCCTCGTCTTGCCGGTGGAAAATCACCTTAAAGCTCAATTTACACCGCGAGCGGAGCGGACTCTGGTATGGACTCAGTTTATTGTACGACGATCGGTTGCATGAAAGTAGGTACTTGTAAACCGAACCTCTACGAAGTTGGTCGATGTAAGTTAGATTAGTTAAGTTCGTTCGCGGTGGAAACCGTGCTTAAGTCCTATTTACAACCAATAATTCTTAACATAACTGTGAAAATACCGCGAACCATTGCGATGTAGAGTCGTTAAATTCGCGGCAAGTTCGCTCCGCGAAATCGCGCCGTGATCCGCGACTAAGTGTAGAGCGCCCAAAGCTCAATTTACACCGCGAGCGGAGCGGACTCTGGTATGGACTCAGTTTATTGTACGACGATCGGTTGCATGAAAGTAGGTACTTGTAAACCGAACCTCTACGAAGTTGGTCGATGTAAGTTAGATTAGTTAAGTTCGTTCGCGGTGGAAACCGTGCTTAAGTCCTATATTTACACCAATAATTCTTCGTACTAGAACGACAGTTTTTTAGGGTTCCGGAGCCAAAATGGCAAAAACAGAACCCTTATAGTTTCGCTATGTCTGTCTGTTTGTCTGTCCGTCCGCGGCTTTTCTCAGGGACTATCAATGCTATAAAGCTGTATTTTTGCACGGATATATATGTAAACTACTTATGCCGACAAAATGGTACTATAATAAATAAAATAAAAACTTAGGGTACCTCCCATAGACGTAAAGTGGGGGTGATTTTTTTTCTCATCTAACCCTATACTGTGGGGTATCGTTGAATAGGTCTTTTAAAGCCATTAGGGGTTTGCTAAGACGATTTTTCGATTCAGTGATTTGTTTGCGAAACATTTAACTTTAAAGTGCAAATTTTCATTAAAATCGAGCGTCCCCCCCTCTAAAATCTAAACTGAAAAAAATTGAAATAATTCAGGAGTGTAGTAAGTATATCAAACTTACAAGGAAAAATAACGGCTAAGTTTGCTTGAGAATTATTAGTAGTTTAAATAGCAGCCTAAGGTATAAAATATACCTAAACTATGGAAGATTCCGTATAAAATACGAAATCCTTAGAAAAATATTAAGTACTACGAAACCCTATTTTGGGCGTGTCCAACACGCTCTTGGCCGGTTTTTTGTAATTGTCTGTACTGTAAGTCAATGACACGAATATTATCTTTCTTTTCTTTCTTCTTTAAAATATAATAGTACATTTTGTGTCTTAAGGGCGGTAAATAAGGAATTACGAACGAGAGTTTATTAGAAGCCCGAAGTCGAAGACTGAGGGCTTTAATGAGTCGATGTTCGTAATTCTAGTACCGCCCGTGCGACATACAATGTTTATCATCTCATTTGCGAGTAAAATTTTATACTTCTAAAAGAAAAAATATAATTCTTCCAAATATTGGCGATACCTTAGGCTGGGGTCTTGTAGCGCCGCTCTCCGCCGCAACGTGCGTGTGCGTGTGGTCCTGCAGCAGCGCGCAGCACCATCAGTACGGACATTGACTCATTGACCGACCTTGGGCTTCATGACAAGAAAATTTGTACGCGCAATGACTCATTTACCGACCACGGGTTTCATGACAAGCACATTAAGGTCGAGGGTTTTATTTGGGAGGTTGCAACCAAGGTAGCCTGCATGTTACGACACTGTTTACGAGCAAGTGTGATGAAAAAAACTTTACCATGGTAGGTACATGATGACAACAATTAGATGTGTAAATACATATTTCAGTCAAATCACGGTTTTCTGGAAAAAACGCATGCACGTAGGTTAATTGTTCGTAACTCCAAAGTCAATGCCTCTAAGCGTTTTACAATTTCGGTGACAAACTATATAAATCAAAATGATAACTTGAATATCAGTGAGCCTTATCACTTATCGTTCAAAGCTAAATATGCCGATGAACTATGATACTTACCCGACTGCCTCAAGAGGGTACCTATTTAATGTATATAGCCTGCCTCCAGTTTAACCCACTAAACTGTCTGTGTACCATCCCAACTGTTTTTTTTATTAAGTATTTAACTAACAAAACATGTCTAAGAACCACCGCTAGAAAACCTGATTTCAAATAAAAACCCGCATTCAAATGGTCCACCCGTTTAAGAGCTACGGTGCCACAGACAGACACACATAGCGGTCAAACTTATAACACCCCTCTTTTTGGGTCGGGGGTTAAAAGAGAGATTTAAAAAAAGGCAACCTAGTTAAGTACAGTGTAATCAACATTCCTCTCGATTCTGAACAAACTAATTTCAGGTTTTCAGTTATTTTAAACATTATTTAGACATATTTTTAAAAAGCAAACATGTAATATAATAAATATAATGACCCGGATAACTCACGTCTTAAATCGAGTTTAGCTCGACATGTTTCGTTCTAATCGTGTTCGGGGCGTTGCTCCGAAGACGAAGGGCTACGGATTAGCCCGAACCATGTCGAGCTAAACTCGATTTAAGACGTGAGTTATCCGGGTCATTATATTTAATATGAGTGAATCTCACGGTAGTTTCATGTAATATAATGGTTGTAGAAGAAAAAAATAAGAAGAAATTCAGTTTTAAATTAATTTTAGAATATTTGTATGCTCTTATAAATAGGGTCAGGATTATCTAAAAAACTTTAAACCTATAACTCACGTCTTAAATCGAGTTTAGCTCGACATGTTTCGGGCTAATCCGTAGCCCTTCGTCTTCGTAGCAACGCGACTCAGCGGCTGCTGCAACACGCGCACTGCGCGACTACCCGACGAAACTGACACCGGCACACAACTACCCGCGTTTTCATCATCATTTTAAGACGTGAGTTATCCGGGTCATTATATTTAATATGAGTGAGTCTCACGGTAGTTTCATATTTGTATGCTCTTGTAAATAGGGTCAGGATTATCTACAAAACTTTAAACCTATTCAGATCTTAACCGTTTTGTCAGCGCAGTAATAGACGATTAGACCAGACAGCCCAGCGGTTAGAGAGATTATGAAGCTTGAGGTCTTGGATTCGATCCCTGATCGGGGGAGGTTGGTGACACGTGTCCCGAGATCTACCATCATCATCCCAGCCTATATACGTCCCACTGCTGGGCACAGGCCTCCTCTCAGAATGAGAGGGCTAGGGCCGTAGTTCCCACGCGGGCCCAGTGCGGATTGGGAACTTCACACACACCATTGAATTGCTTCGCAGGTTGTGCAGGTTTCCTCACGATGTTTTCCTTCACCGTAAAGCTCGTGGTAAATTTCAAATGTAATTCCGCACATGAATTTCGAAAAACTCAGAGGTGCGAGCCGGGGTTTGAACCCACGACCCTCTGCTTGAGAGGCGATAGGTAAAACCACTAGGCCACCACGGCTTAACTTGGCTACCATTTTCGCATATTGACGACCGGATGGCCAAGTGATTAGAGAACCTGACTACGAAGCTTGAGGTTCTGGGTTCGATTCCCGGCCGGGGCAGATATTTGTATGAATAATACGAATGTTTGTTCTCGGGTCATGGATGTTTAATATGTACTCGTATTTAAGTATGTATTTATCTATATAATATACCTAAGTATGTTTATCCGTTGCCTAGTGTACCTAACCATATTACAAGCTTTGCTTAGTTTGGGACTAGGTCAATTGGTGTCAAGTGTCCCATGATATTTATTATTATTTATTTATTTCGTCACTACTTTAAAAAAAACTCGTAACTCAAAATAGATAATTTTTCCAAGTGAACTTTATGCACATTATGTCAAGGTTCAATTTTGTTGACATGTTGATTTTAGATACGAGATTTTTTCGAAGTAGTGACGATTTATTGTTTTTGATTTATCTTCTAATACTCCAGACATGTTAGACTCCTATTTCACCTTTTTCCATAGACAAAGAACCGTGCATCGAACTCAACAATGTTAGCATGGTATTAAGCAAATCTATCCGCATCGCACCGGACGAGTCTGATTATACACCTTCACAAAATTATCTTTACAGTCAACTAGCGCTAACTTACGTACAATTCCTCCACCACAAAGCCAGGAATAACTACTGGTTTAACTTGGTAGTTATAAGTGGATCAAAGTGGATAGAAGCTAGTGAAATGGACAACTAATTGGTACTTAACCTCGCGAAGTATTCGTCGTTGTTGCATTAAGGTCTGTGCACGCAGACAGGATTCTTACAAGTGTTAATTCTGGATGTTGCGAATCTACGAATTATCTTAAAAATTGCAAATTGCGATAAGGCTGCCTATTGTTTACATTGTAATTTTTTTCTCTGTGTATCTGTTTTCTGTATCGCTTACTATTTCTGGTTTACAATAATGAGTATTTGTATTGTATTGTATTGTACCTTTTAGGCTGCCTGTCCACTGGAACGGAGCGAGGCAGCAGATTGGTAAGCGAGATAAAAATCCACGATAGGGCAATATTTGTATGATGAATATGAATATTTGTACTTGAGTCTTGAATGTTTGTATGTAATTAATTAAGTATGCGTGTATTTTTGATACTACCTTTAAGGGTAGTTAGTGAAGGCCCTTATTATGTTTTAGTAAAAAAATTAAACATATCATTTTCCTTATAAAATTAATTAGCACGCAATGTATCACTACGTGATACTACTTTGTTTTTTATTCAAAACGTCGCACTTGTTGACGTGACAGCTGTCACAGAACGCTTCTCTCTCGTATCAAATTATTATACGCATGACATTGCTGCTCGAAAATATTTCAAAAATTAATTACGCTCTGGTACTAGTTAATTTTAAATTAACAATTTGTTTTGATATCGGTTCACGGCACTTAAATCTTCGACTGGTTACAGTTTGAGGTAGTATCAGAAATACACGCTGTATATTTATCTATATCTATCTGTTGTCTAGCACTCATAGTACAAGCTTTGCTTAGTTGGTGGCTAGGTCGATTGGTGTGATTTGTCCCAAGATATTATTATTAACACAATTGCATGAAATCTCCGCTTCTACTCTGTGGACAGGAAGTTGGTGATTAGCTTTAAAAATCATACAAAACTGGGAAAAAGAGCAACGATGCGGAGCGAAGAAGGGGAGTGGGGAAGTGAGGAAGCTCCACGAATAGAAAAAGAAAGAAAGAAAGAAAATATATTTATTTGGTCACATTTATACATACAAAAACAAACAAAGCAAAAGCGGAAAGATCAAAATGGACACAGAAAGGGAATCTGGCCCAGCACAATGTCACAAATTCGCAACGCCGATATTCTGCCAGAACCTGTCCAAACAGTCTGCCGAAACAGTCCGCTACTCCTTAATTTCTTGTCCCGCTCTGCTATTCTAGCTCCGCGCCTGTGGAGAGAGACAGTCCGCAACCTCGCTCCGCATTACCCCCTGCCATTACGCACTGCCTCGCTTCGCTTCAGTGGACAGGTACCCTTATCGTGATTCTCCGCTACCACAGTGTAAGACTTTGCCGCTACCTCACAAGCAAGACAGCTAGCTACGCTTTTATCAGATATAATTGACTATTTCTCAAGAAGTTTTCAATTTTCAGTTGTCCACTTATAAAAAAATATATTTCCTGACGCTATTTCAACACAAAAGTAAGTAATAATTGTGTTTAAATATATACAAAACTTTTTCGTAAAGGTGATAAAAAGTCAGATAATCTTTGTTGTTGGATCCAATAGAAAGTTTCGATGTAGTTACGAAATTACAATTTGTTCCTCACAATTTGTTTTGCAGGTGGTAGGACCTTGTGCAAGGTCCGCCCGGATTGCTACCACCATCTTGCTCGCTAATCCTGCCGTAAAGCAGCAGTGCTTGCACTGTTGTGTTTCGGCGTGGAGAGTAAGACAGCCGGTGAAATTACTGGCACTTGAGGTATCCCATCTTAGGGCTCTAGGTTGGCAACGCGTCTGCAATACCCCTGGTGTTGACGATGTTAATGGGCGGTGGTGATCTCTTACCATAAGGAGACCCACTTGCTCGTTTGCCATACAGTCGTATAAAAAAAAATACTCAATTACCTACGTGCTTTCCGTAAGAGACCCCCTCCCGCCTCCAATTCGATATAATTTGATACACATTCAAATTAATTGTCAAGAAGAATATTACAAAATTGCTGATGATAAGCTATTTTTTTCTAGTTTTTGTTTAGTTATTAGTTAAGTAATTATCTTTTATATTTAACGACAGTTTTATTTAAGTTTAAGTACTTACTTTTTATTGTTGTAGATAAAAAGTATACCTTGTTGAGTTTCGCTGGATTCTTCTCGACACAGGTTTGTAGAAACCTAATGGGACATTTACACATGCTTGCAATACTTAGCCTAAATGAATAAAGATATAAATTGTAACTTTGACTGACAAATCCAACTAAAATATCACAAAAACGAAATGCGAACATCTTGAAACTACAATTTCAAAGCTAAAATGAGCACTTGACCAAACAGCATGTGTTGGGTTCGTTGTTAATTAAAGTTACAACCAATTTTAAGAACATCCCTCGTTATCCTAAAATCTATATGAGCTTAGTGTTTCGTGTTACGTGATATCTGCAGGTTAATGAGTTGGATAAATGCGATCTTAATCGCTCAAACACCCGATAAGTTTTATTCGATACATGTGACTTGGACACGAGACACATCATGACGTATTTACGTATTATTTATTTATTTAATCGTATGGCATATTACAAATATAGGCATTAGAGCAAAACACTTAAACTACTAAGCCACGCGACTGCATCAGGCGTTAGTGAATCCAAGTATTCGGCGGGTCCAGGATAGGAGTGTAAGGGGCAGCGCATGATGATGTGTTCCATTGTCTGTTCCTCTTCCCCGCACTCGCAGAGTGGAGACTCCCGCCACCCCCACTTGTGCAGGTGATAGTTGCAGCGGCCGTGCCCAGTTCTCAGCCTGTTAAGGCTGTGGCGGCGGTTTGGCGGTCGGATCAATGTTCCGGGCACTTCTTCCTGCTGTGTCCAGTCCACAGCCCATTGTTTTTTCCAGCTATCCACAAGGTCAAACGTGTCAAGGCTTTGGGCTGCGATAAACGGGGGGGCTCGAGACTTCAACCACTGCGGGGGCGGATGGAAAAATTCATCGTGAGCCGGCATCGCTGGGTTACTGGTGATTTTTGGGGCTTCCTTCTTCAGGGCCTGGCTTCGGCGGAGTGACGGCGGAGCTATGTGGCTCAACGTAGGCAGCCAGTGGACGGGTGTAGTTTTAATTGTGCCAGAGATACGTATTGATATACATATAGATTTACGTATTGACTGAACATTACGTATTTTTATAAATTCTGCAAGATGTTTTTTAATACGTTTTTGTTGAGAAATTCGTTTTAATACAAGCTTTTTTGCTGACTGTACTAGCATTGTAATCTAAATTACATTTCTTTATCAAATTTCAAGTCGATGCCATATTAACCGTTGAGGAGCTCCGTCCTGCGGAGGCAATCCTGGCTGGACTACTAGGATGCCACTACCAGATTGACATCAATATGACCAATTTTAAGTCAATCCGACCACTGACTGAGACTTCTCCTGTCTGGTCTGTGGGCGATGGGCTCTCGCATCGGTCTACTCTAGTCAGCCACCAAAGACGTTGTGCACAGGCAACACGCCAAAATTCGGCTGGAACAGACGCGTAGGCCTGATGATGATGATAAGTAAAATGTATAAAAAACTTGAATGTACCAAATCTGGCCGATGAAGTTTGTCACATTTAGTTAAATACCTATCCAAACCAAGTTTAGATGGCTTTACTGTCGTAAGGTCAGCTTGATGTTAGTCTTGTTCAATTCAATTCAATTCTTGAAAGTAAAGCAAAAAAAGCAAAAATATGCTTAAGTTTAAGCATATGTAACTGCAATCTAAAACCTTAATTCATACGCAATAAATTTCATTTCATTTCATTTCATTTCATTTCATTTCATTTCATTTCATTTCATTTCGTTTCGTTTCGTTTCGTTTCGTTTCGTTTCGTTTCGTTTCGTTTCGTTTCGTTTCGTTCGTTTCGTTTCGTTTAGTTTAGTTTAGTTTCGTTTCGTTCGTTTCGTTTCGTTTCGTTTCGTTTCATTTCATTTCATTTCATTTCATTTCATTTCAAAAAGCTCCATCGATAGGTACTATCGATGATTCCGCCAATGTTTAGTCTTGATCGCGATTGGCCCATTTAGTTATGTAGCCAATCACAAACGTGGCACAAATGTCAAAGTTGACAAATGGACCTTACAGAAACCCTCATTGTTGTAAAAAAATTACACTCGTAAGTATACAAAGTTAAGCCGACTACTATGAACTTTCAGCTGTATATTTTTTGGTAAATATTGCGCTCAGCTTTCGACTATCTTCGTATCGCCAAATAAAAATGTATCTATGGCAATTACCATGTCAATATCACGGCATAATCACGCGAATATCAAGTGAAATTTCGCCATAATTTATAGATAAATGACAATCAAAAAATTGTAGAGATGCGACATCCATATCATAATACTTGTTTAATTATACCTACTGCTAATGTAATCCGAGATAGGATCTTTTTTTTTTAAACTGATACGATTAATCTATTTCTGGAAACCTATTTTCCTTCTCTCTTGCTATATTTGTTACCTGAGTCACGGCTGACTTCATTGTTGTTTAGTTTACAGGTGTTTAGTCGAGATAAATTGTAATCGAAAGCTGCTTTTAAAGAGATAGGTAGGCAAACTCATAATCTCCGTAGACTTAAGTGATAATTTTACAAAAGTAAGGATAATTTCACTAAACGCTAAACGTCTGGGAACCAAGTTTATCTGAGGTACTTTATCTGAGGGTGTACGTCCATCAACTTCTTTACTACTGCTTTTTTAACATCTTAAACTTGTTAAACAATCTTAAATAATACATGTGACTATTAATCAGTTTATTCCTATTTCCTGTTATAACCCGATCATTTTTGCAATCAATCAATCTTTATGTCTAGATTATCAAAATGTAGGCTTTAGATAAAGGCTTTATATTTAAATGCATCTTGATAAATTGAAATAAAAATCATCACAAAGTTTTTGCTTAAAAAGCCGACGTCTTGATGAAACGAAATTGGTTGATTGAAAACAATTTTATTAAATATAAACACTTATGTTCATTTGTTCATCATCATCATCTCAGCCATAGGACGTCCACTGTTGGACATATCACCCCCCCCCCATTAAATTTATTTGTTAGACGTAGTCTTTGAATAACTCAACTTCGATGTTTAGTTGACCTACTGTTATTTTACAGAAAATATTACAAATAAGTTATCGATTCACAATGAAAAAAAGAAACATTGTACCTATGGCTTGAGAAACGTTGAATTGCTTCGCAGGTTTGTTGTGCAGGTTTCCTCACGATGTTTTCCTTCACCGTAAAGCTCGTGGTAAATTTCAAATGTAATTCCGCACATGATTTTTTTCCGCGATTTATTATTATGTTGTCAAAAATTGGGACATCCCAATTGTTTTTCGTTAACTGTTCTTATGTTAGCCGAGTATAATTTATAATTATTACTAGACTAATTTAAGAACAGAGCTGCAGTAGCAAATAGTTCCGTCCAATCAATATATTAAAAACATGTATTTTAAATAAACATGTTCTAGCTTTAAAGTATCGACTTATCGAGCTTCGGCGCTTGTGTGATAAATAAACGAATATTAAAAAGTTGCGCCTGATGTACTTATCTCGCGATGTTTCAGGAGCTTCACAAGTGTACAGTGTACGCGACACGATTTAAATAGAGGCTCTGCTGCAAAACGCAAAAACGGTGGAAGGAGTACGAGTTAGCCCGAAACATGTCGAGCTAAATTCGATTTTAGACGTGAGTTGTCTGGTTGTATTTTATTAAATAAGAGACTCTCACATCTCATTCAAGTATGAAGGTATTATTGAATTAATAGCATCGAAGTTTTTATATTTATTTGTTTATTTCGGCATAGGCCACAGATGTGATATGACATGACAACTGACAGATTGTGCATATCGACGTCTGTGGTATATGGATGGTTGAGTGGTGTGTCGACTGTTTTACTGTGTTGTTTATTAGTTATTTATGTGGCTGGTGCATAATGAGAGGCATTAAAGTACGAGTGTGGTTTTATGAAACGAGCCGAAGGCGAGTTCAAAATAAGATCACACGAGTGTTTTAATGCCTAATTATGTATAGCCGCATACATAACTTTATCTACCTACATGCATATCATAAGTTTTCTATAATATGTTCAGATATGGCCTGTATTTTTGAGTTAGTTTTACTGATAACTAGTTTGATGTACCTAGCTTAAATAAAACAGATAATAAAAAACCATAGTTTTATTTATAATAATAATTATTATCTATATGCATGTCATAAGTTTTCTACAATATGTACAGATATGCATTGTTAAAAAAAAGTATTACTGATACTTTAATGTAAACATTAAGATGCACTGTGCTTTAATGTGAACATTAAGATGCACCCGCAGATACCAGGTTTCTTAATAAAGGCCATTTGATAGTCGTTTCTGAACATATAATAGGGAAGTTATGATATGCATGTAGATAAAAATTATTATTGTACACGTGTCTTTTGTCTGGTTTTGTGTTCTGTTTGTTTTCATTATTGTTATTATTTTATCTAAATTCTATTACTTTTGTTTGTTTCTTTTTAGATTTACTTTTTGTGAATTTATGTCGCCTTCCGTGAAGTCGCCAAGCGGTCTCAGCGGAAGACCAGCGTTGGCCTCTACGCCCAGCACTATGCTGAGCTGAGACCGTTTCGCGATTTCGCAAATACTTTCACTAATATTTACCTACTTTATATTTGTTTATTTTGTGTTTATGTAATTTGCGAAATGCGAATAAATGTTTTCTATTTATATTTCTATATGTACTTAAGTATATTTATTTTAAATTAAAAAGGTAAAATTGAAGTTACACTAAACTATCCTAAAAATAAATTAACTATATATACAGTTCCCCCAAGTCTTGTCCCTGAGGAAGAGTGCCCATAAGGCTGGCTGCATTTTCGCGCTGGATCGTGATTCCAATACGTTGGCCGAGAAATGCACCAGCCCTATGGTATGTATGAATGTAAATACTTTATTGTACATAAAACACAAAAATAATACAAAAAGAAAACAACAAAACAAAAGAGTACAAAGGTGAACTTATCCCTAAAAGGGATCTTTTCAAGCTAACCTAAACAGGAAAGGAAAACTTAAAGATCATTAATCGATTCTATGGTCATTGGTAATTTCGAATATTTTTTTTTATTCGTCGCATCTGCAATACCCCTGGTGTTGCAGATGTTTATGGGCGGTGGTGATCTTTTATCATCAGGAGACCCACTTGCTCGTTTGCCATCCAGTCGAATAAAAAAAAAAAAGTTTGTGAGCGTCCGATGGACCCAAAGTTTCAACAGCAAAAGCTGTAAATATGTATTCTATATTATTTCTATTATTTTATTTTTATCTATTTTGTTTACTAAGGGATAGATTTCAGTCCACATACCCAATTTGTTTTTTTGATGTTTTCGATGTGTTATCGCCTCAGCAGAAATTGAAAAACAATAGTGAATATGATTGATCCGATCGATTTCTGTCATGGCGAGCATTTTGAACATGAAACTATCGTGTGACGTGTGACTCACTCATAATGATATTGTAATGGATAACTGTCGCGTGCTCCTATGAAGAAGGGCTACGGAATAGCCCGAAACATGTCGAACTAAACTTGATTTAAGACGTGAGTTATCCATTACGATATCATTTAATGCGAGCATTTCGACTTCTAAGATAGCGTAACATACGTATGTTTGATGCGAACGTACTTACAATCGAGTTTGTATACTTCTGAGCAAAAATTCTATTAAAAATATCTGAACACTCTTCTACGCCATTTCTAATAGAGTCGTGTTCACATATGTCTGATCAAATTTTTGCTCAAAAGATCAAGTATTATAATCAATGGCAGCAGGCGCAGGAATGAAAGTCGGAATATCGAAACGTCGAAAATTCTTGAAAGTACGCTCGGCCAGAGGTACTATTATAATATATAACAACTTCTAATATAATACTTATTCGCAATATATACACCCATTTTAAATAAGTTTATTTTGAAAATACAAACTGAAATATAGATGCACAGAAAAAACAGAAAAATAAGACCATCACTGGGAATCGAACCCAGGTCCTCGGTAATCCGTTCCGCGTGCTATACCGCTACACCACTGATGGACCATCAGACCTGGACCAGGACCTAGACTGATGGACCTGGGTTCGATTCCCAGTGATGGTCTTATTTTTCTGTTTTTTCTGCGCATCTATATTTCAGTTTGTATTTTCAATTTAGGTTTTACGGGATGACCGTAAAAGTAAAAATTTGGAATTGAAATAAAAAATACAAAAAGATTCCAAAAAAAAAACCAATCTTAAGTTTATTTTGTTTCATGAAAATGTTCACCGTACCGGGTGTGGCCACGGGCAAATAATTAAAACATAGATAGTACTCGTCAAACCGAACAACATTAATTAGTTTTTAAATAATAATAATTTATAAAATTTGATTACACTTTAAAGTTTATTCGAAGAAGCAATGTAAAGCAAAATGTTTGATATTTTTGTAGCGTGACAGGCGATGTCATTGGGTTCTAGGATGGCGTACATTGAATTTACGATTGTTTGTTAGAAAAAAAAAACAAACGCTAAGTTTTAGTTTTAATTAAGTGGGGCCAAGATGATCCAATTAGCGGTGACCTATATAGAATAGAGCCTTTGTTTTTAATATTATCCCCGATTCTGGGCCACACACTGTATACCTCCACAAGGTGTTATTTAAAATAACTGAAAACCTCGACACCCCAAAAATATTCATTATTTTCACCGTAACGTTTCGTGTGCTCTGCCTATCCCATTTGGGAATACAGGTGGTAGGACCTTGTGCAAGGTCCGCCCGGATTGCTACCACCATCTTGCTCGCTAATCCTGCCGTGAAGCAGCAGTGCTTCCACTGTTGTGTTTCGGCGTGGAGAGTAAGACAGCCGGTGAAATTACTGGCACTTGAGGTATCCCATCTTAGGCCTCTAGGTTGGCAACGCATCTGCAATCCCCCTGGTGTTGCAGGTGTCTATGGGCGGTGGTGATCTCTTACCATCAGGAGACCCACCTGCTCGTTTGCCATCCAATCGAATAAAAAAAAAAAAGGCGTGATGTTCTAACATTCATTCAAAAACTGAAAAATATAATTTTAATATACATGTTAATTGTTAATGTTACCTACATTACGTGTGGATATAAAATTAATTTACATAAGGATATAATTTTATAACATCCACATTAATATATCTATAATTAAACCTATAAAGGACATCAAGTCTAATTACTTAAGACCGGATGGCCAAGTGGTTAGAGAACTTGACTACGAAGCTTGAGGTCCCGGGTTCGATTCCCGGGAAGGGCAGATATTTGTATGAATAATACGAATGTTTGTTCTCGGGTCTTGGATGTTTAATATGTATTTATCTTTGAACGAGTTAGTTTGAAGGCCGACCCAAGTACGTTGATCCGTTGTCTAGTATCCATAGTACAAGCTTTGCTTAGTTTAGGACTAGGTCAATTGGTGTCAAGTGTCCCATGCAATTTATTTGATAGCCAAAACGAATTAGAGCCTACAATAAAGCTAATAGCAACGAATCATTTTTCTTCGCATGGCATAACAATAAAAAGGGGTATGTATTATAAGACCGATAAACGAAAGACAGAATTTCACAAGACCTATGGACGGAAGGCCGAATCTTAAAACGTCGAATGGATATATGACCGAAAGTTTGAAATCCCGAAAGTACATTTGACCGGCAGCCTAAAACCCGAAGATCAAAATACCTACAGTTGAAAGATCGAAAACTCATAATGCCGAACAGTCATAATCACTACAAGTAAAATAATCGACAATCAATATATCGAAAATCAAAATACCGAAACTGCCGTTATACCAAAGACGAAACAAATATAGTAGGAAAAGATTTGTGCGAGCGAGCGAAGCGAGCGAGCAAGACGGTTCGCAGCAGAAGCGACTCGGATAGGTTAGGTTCAGAAGGCTAAGGCGGGAACGAAGCGGAGCGTAGTTCCCGCCTTAGCCTTCGATGTTAGGTTTTTTTTTATAGGAGGCAAGATACTTAACTGCCACTAAGAAAGTAGGTTGGATAAGATTCAACAGCAAAGATCATTTGTGAAGCAATATTATCCGGGCTGCTATAAAAAAAAACCTAATATCGAAGGCTAAGGCGAGAGCTACGCTCCGCTTCGCTCCCGCCTTAGCCTTCTGAACCTAACCTATCCAAGTCGCTTTTGCCTCGAACCGTCTTGCTCGCTCGCTTCGCTCGCTCGCACATATCAAACTTTTTTACTTTCGGTATTTTGTACTTTCGGTATTCTGAATTTCGATTTGTTAAGTGTCGATATTTCGACTGTAGGTAATTTATGATTTTTTGGTATTATAATACATACCCCATTTTCGGGATTTTGTACTTTCGGTCATTTGAAAATAGATATTTCGACCTTCGGTGTATCGGTTGTCGGTATTTTGTACATTCGGTATTCTGAATTTCGATGTGTTATGCGTCGACATTTCAACTGTAGGTATTATGATTTGTCGGTCTTATAATACATACCCATAAAAAGGCATTGAATGAAACACACAAGCACAACCTGGGTTAAGACATAGTGAACATAGTGACGTGAACTTGCCTTCGAAATCCAAAAGCTTAATGGTTACTTGACCTGAAATGTATATTTCAGAACTAAATTATTGTTATTATTATTTTAAAATTTATGACGGTGGAAGCATTCTACACTTCCACTGAACGTAGATATAGTTTAGATATAGTTAGTGTTTAGTATTGTAACTAAGGGACCCCATACATCCCTGTATTTCTTTTATTATTATTTTTTGTATTTTTTTTTCTTATATTGTATAATATAGTTTTTAAGTATTTTATTTGTAATTATATTTTTATGAAACAATGACTTTCTGCCAAGTTTCTTGCGACGCATTCTTCTTGGCAATGATGGTCTTTCCGAAAGCGCTGGTAGTTTAAAAAATGACGTGTAAAAGTGCCCATTGCGGCCTATTTACTGAATAAATCATTTGAATTTGAATTTTGAGTGTAATCGATTCTACTCGATTTTGAGCAAACTTTTTTCTGGTTTTTATTTACTTCATTAAAACCTAATAATCTCTTACGTTTATTAATACCGTGAACATTATGGGACGCACTGTTGACCTAAACACTATAAACCCTTAGACTATAATACCAAACATTAATGTCATCATCCCAGCCTATATACGTCCCACTGCTGGGCACAGGCCTCCTCTCAGAACAAGAGGGCTTGGGCCATAGTTCCCACGCGGGCCCAGTGCGGATTGGGAACTTCGCACGCACCATTGAATCGCTTCGCAGGTTTGTGCAGGTTTCCTTCACCGCAAAGCTCGTGGTAAATTTCAAATGTAATTCCGCACATGAATTTCGAAAAACTCAGAGGTGCGAACCGGGGTTCGAACCCACGACCCTCTGCTTGAGAGGCGATAGGTCAAACCACTAGGCCACCACGGCCTGCTAGGCCACCACGGCATTTATGTCATATCAAAATTGTATTTACTTAATAATATTAGAGATTAATAACTTAATTTAGAACTTGATGGTCATGTCATTTCAAGGTTCTAATCCCACTAAAATAGTGTGGTCTGTCAGTCATTCAGCTTCTTTTAAGTACCTACATTTATTATACAGGGTGGGAATGGAAAGGAATGGGCCATTATGGAAAGGTACGCTAAATAATGAAGATTATTAGGGACAAATTTTATAGCGAGGCTTCCCTTGGGGAATGAAATACCGGCCAAGTGCGAATCGGACTGCGCAATTACACAAATGTGCACCGAAACTTCCATGCCAATTTGTAGGTATGCCAAAATCATCCGATGATGTGAGAGCGATCTGTTCGTCCACAGGCCTGACGAGAGAAGTTTCCGGAGGTTGGTGCAGAATCATCTTGATGTCGCTTCTGTCTCTTGCCAGTGTTTTGAACTAGACTTCATCGCAATAATTGCGAACCTCCAATTTTACGCCAATCAGTGCGTTTTGTAGCTAGCATTTCCCAGTCGTAGTGGACAATTAATACACTCTCTCAAAGGAGACCTGTGATATCCCTCGTGTTGCGGGTGATCGGCGGCGGTGATTGCTTTCCATGAGGTTTCCGCAAAATCTTTTCCCCTTTTACATGAAAAATAATTGAGTAATGCTTATTTTTATCTTTATTATTCAGGGCACTTTTCCTTCGTGGCTTTATTTTCTCCACCCATGTATATGTCTATGTACAGTCGGCCCATGAAAATGATAAGCAAATTAAAACTATGTCAAATTGACATTGACAACCTATTTCATCACGCGTACCACTCTGCCTTGATCTGGTTTAATTTGTTATTGTATTGTATTGTAAATACTGTTATATTAATGTACGCCATCCTAGAACCCAACAGAACTGACTTCGCCTGTCACGCTACAAACATCAAACATTTTGCTTTACATTGCTGCTTTGAATAAACTAAAAAGTGTAGGTAATAAAAAAAAGAATTATTTTTAAAAGTCACTTGATTATTTCGTCGTAATTATTTGCTCATGTTACAGGCCACACCTGGTACACAATACACAGATACGAGTATTCGTGAAACACGACTAAGATAAAGAAACACAGTTTGTTAGTAAAGTAGTTAGTAAGTTGATAGTAGTAGGGTAGTAGTGAGCCTTTAGAACAATACAGTCTTTCGTTTTTTTATTATGTTTATAATACATCTAAGAATTCAATTACTGACAACTTTTATTTACAACTCCTAGGTAGTGTAGGTAGTAGGTTCTTCTAAAATTAATTCTCAGAAATAAATAAATGAATGATTGATTAATTGATTGATTGATTTATTACGGGAAACCAGTGGATGCAAGACTAAGTGGCGAGTTGTCGTTCATTGAGGCGTTCTAAGGGGGAGGTATTTGTACAGCAGTGGAAGACTTCCGGCTGATGTTGATGAAATGGATAACCAACGTGAGTTGCTTCACATTACTATGGTTAAGCCTACGGGTTAAGCATAACCAATAGAGTTCAGCTTAGATTGGAGGGTGTTAAGGGCGCCGCGCGCCTGGTTCTCTTGGTCCTCTTAAACGAGATTGTCGGCGAATACAGGGAAAAACAGTACATCTCCATGAAGTAGAAGAGACTCCGATGCATTGGTACTCCCATTTTGTGTTCAGAGCTATTATAGCTGGAAATCTGGAATGAAACAGCCTTCTTTTTAACCGACTTCAAAAAAGGAGGAGGTTCTATGTTCCAATGTTTGTATTTTTATTCCAATATTCCCATATAAAATAAAATAATATAAAATCTCAGAACAACAACCGTTGGCTTAGAGTCATGAAGTTTGACCACGATTGTTTTTAATGTAACGTCAATGAAAGCAACGATTTAATTTTCGAGAATTCTCACGGGAGTTTTTAAAAATCCAGGAATTTCAATTCAGCTGCTGGACCTAATGATTTAATTGTGCGAAGCCGCGTAGTTTGTCTACAAAAGTATAAACACATTTCGCAATCTGTATGAGGTCAATTAGTTGCTATTGTGTGCGCTACGACCACATACATACAAACATCCTTCTACCTACAGCACCTGGGCGACCGAGCTCTGCTCGGGCTAAAACTCGGTAGGTACAAAGCGTTTTCCCAGAGATAAAACCAAGCTAGATCGATTTTTCATCCCTGAAAACCCCTACTAACTAAATCTCATTAAAATCATTGGAGCCGTTTCCAAGATTCTTATCTTTAAAGGTATTATTGTCGGCGGCCGATCGTAAAATCCATCAAATCAACGAAATTCCTAGGTATATAGTGAAATGGCGCCATTTCATGAATTGGCTAAGGGACATCAGTGTCGTTTAGGCAGAACATGAAATTCCTAGGCATCTCATAAATGCCGCCATTTCATGATTTGGCCAGTTTAGGCAGATCATGAAATTCTCGCATCGCTCGCTCGGCTCGTGCGTTGTGGTCACAATTCATACTAACCACTCCTCGCTTCGTTCGTCGTACCTAAATTTTTAATTTTTCGGCATACGATTAACGATGTGTAGCATGGTGTAGAGCTAGGAATATCGTCGAATGCGTTGCTCTAATCGATCTGCCGTACCTATTGATTCTCAGGCACATCGTGATAATGCCTGGCCAACTTTTAGGCATATCATCAAATGCCGCCATTTCACGATGTGCCTAGGAAGTTCCTGATCTGGCGGATTTTACGATCGGCCGCCGATATATAATATATAATATGAATAAAGTTAGATAGAGATGTAAATATATACATATTCATTTATTAATTGTATATAGTCGTGTACATAGTTATAAAGTGATTTTGGTCAGTCCAAGATACAATTTTTACAAGATGTTAGGAATTTAATACTAGCTTTTGCCCGCAACTTCGCCCGCGTGGAATTCGGTTATCGCGCGCTGTTCCCTCGAGAACTGCATTTTTCCGGGATAAAAAGTAGCATATGTATGCCCATAAACTATCTTTATGCCAAAAATCACGTCGATCCGTCGCTCCGTTTCGACGTGAAAGACAGACAAACATACAAACCTAATCTCGCGCGGCAGTATAGAAATAAGACGTTGCTAGACCCTAGCCTAGAAATGTTAGTAACCAGTTTTACATCTATAGTTTGGACTCGTTTGATTCGTCTTGGCGAGTACTTTGGTGACCAGGGCCAAAAAGTAGAGTCAGGAAACATTGTGCGGAGGTACGGAACACTTGATGTAAGAGTCCGACTCGCACTTGACCGATTTTTTTTTGTTTTTTTATTTTTTCTTCTGATACCTTTATAATTCCGTCAGTAGGTAACTCTACTTGATTTCTCACCATACAATCGTAACTGTCCATATTGAAATCCCGTCAAAGGCAAAATGTAAAAATGAACACATGCCATAAAATAATAAATAAATGTTTTAAACTTTCGTGATTTCCACTTATAGTCAAATTAACACAAACGGGACTTATCACGCTAAAACACACGAGTAATATTTACCTCGACGTTTCAACCACATTACAGTGGCCGTGGTGATCTGAATCAAAGCGGACTAAATCGCGGGCACAGGTAGTATCATGTACAGTCACGTTTAAAAGTATGTATACACAAAAAAATTTGAAAAATATGTAGCCGCACATTTTCATCATAAATATGTATCTATTACAAATATTTGCCAAATTGGTGTGGTTATATGTATATGGAACCCATTCATGTATACTTATTTTTGCCTACGAGGTGGATACATTTAAATGGAATTTATTTAAGTATGCAACTTTCTGAAGCATTTTGTGATTACATAACACTGAAAAAGTTTAATGAATACAATTTTTTGGTGTCAGTAATAGATAAATATTTTTGATACAATGTATGACTACATATTTATGCAACCTTGTTTTTGTATACATATTTTTAGACGTGACTGTACAGTATTGTACAGTCGAGGTCAAAGATGTATTCACAATTGAGTGTTCCTAAAACACATTTACATTTAAATAAGCTTACACACAGTATGACCAATTCTTGCTACGAAGCATGTGACAGTTTCATCTTTACATCACCCAGACAACATCATGTGCATCCATGTCTCAGTTTGTATTTTCGATATATACATTTAGTTACACTATTTTAGTATACTACTTAACCCTACAATGCATACAGTTCCCGATCAGGCACAACCAACATCGATGGTGGAAGTCTCAATTGGCGTAAGGGACAAAATACCGAAAATCACTTTTAAACATAGAAAATTAGAGTTTTTTTTTCTCTGTCGATTGGTAGTATTCAAGTTACGATACGCCCCTTACTTTTGCTGTTATCAACATTTATTATTTTAAAATAAAATAGCTTAAGGGACATGATATAAAATATTTGAGCTGAAAAATGGCGTAAATGTATTATTTTTTTAATATTTGGATCGTAAGGGGCTGTGGCAGTCTCATATGTCCTTTACGACTCGGCTCATGTCGTTAAAAAAAAACCCAACAAATATAATAAAAGGGCGTATGGGTCAATTATTTTTTCATTGCCCTTTACACCCCAACATTTTATAACGAATAAGATAAAAAAGCAAGAAGTTGTTGGGCGTAACCTTACCGCCTGTACCTATTTCTTGTACCTAACATCAAAATACTAACGCGTCTACCTACTTTCCACGCGCCGAGCGTTTGCGCATTGCACATTCGGTCAGTCGTGTCAGACACGTCAAACACGGAGGACGTATTTGATTGCCTACGTTTGTTCTTTGTCAACGCGCGTATTTTTATAAAAGATGCCAAAAGCAAAACAAAAAAAGAAGATTAAGTTGATGGATCCCCTAATGGCTTGACGTCGAGCTAACATTTCCGTAATGGAATTTCAGTCAAGGATGTTGAGGTAAATTTCTCTTAGCTACTTTGTTTATTTTAAGCTGTCCTGACAGATCCCAATAAAGGAAGCCTGTGCCCAGTAGTGGGACGTATATAGGCCGAGATGATGATGCATACATAATAATAATTGGCCTGTATAATTAATTATGTATTTTGAGGGTTAAAAATGGTATAATCGGAACGTCGTAAGGGACATTAAAAAACAGCAATTTATAAAATAATAAATACTTTTATGGGCGTAAGGGGTATAAAAAGCAAGAGCTATAGTAAATTGTCGGTCGTAAGAGGCAGTAGCAAACATACATTTTTACTTATTACTTTATGGGTGTAAGGGGCACTTAAAGTAAAATACCTATTTAAAAATTAAAATTTATGACGGTGGAAGCATTCTACACTTCCACTGAACGTAGATATAGTTTAGATATAGTTAGTGTTTAGTATTGTAACTAAGGGACCCCATACATCCCTGTATTTCTTTTATTATTATTTTTTGATTTTTTTTTTAATTGTATAATATAGTTTTAAGTATTTTATTTGTAATTATATTTTTATGAAAAAATGACTTTCTGCCAAGTTTCTTGCGGCGCATTCTTCTTGGCAATGATGGTCTTTCCGAAAGCGCTGGTAGTTTAAAAAAAAATGACGTGTAAAAGTGCCCATTGCGGCCTATTTACTGAATAAATCATTTGAATTTGAATTTGAATTTGAACTTGCTTGCTTCTTTTAGTTCATTAAAATACCTTGTTAATGTTAGGTCGTAGGAGGCATCAAAACAGATGGTTTTTAGAACTTGTAGTGATTGAAACAACAACTCAAGCAAGAAATAGTGCAAGCAAGCGTGCAAGAAAGCATGCAAGCAAGCAAGCAAGCAAGCAAGCAAGCAAGCATGTAAGCAACCACCTAAGCAAGCTTGCAAGTGAGCATGTAATTTTGTCAATCAAATCAACAAACATGCAATTTTATCGGCCTGGGTTAGATGAACATCGCGGGTTACCCCGATCCCGCGATGACCGGTCTATGGTATCTCCTCCAGCGCTCATGAAGCGGGCTGGCGTCCCACTCCCTCACAGCTGCAATCAGTGTGTTAGAGGAAGCATAAATAGTGCAAGCATGCATGCAAGCAAGCGTGAAGCCAGAAGGCAAGCATGCATGCAAACAACAAATCAAGCAAGAATACTCCCAAATGTGCAAGAAATAGTGCAAGCAAGCATGCAATCAAACATGCAAGCAAGCATGCAAGCAAGCAAGCATGTAAGCAATAATGCAAGCAAGCAGAGTTAGTACGCCAGTGGTGGTAGTGAAAATCATTTCATCATCATCGTCATCAACAACATCATCAGTTCGTTTATCGCTACCCCCCGGAACTATGCTATTTTCCGGGATAAAAACTTATTTACTTGGCGATTTTTTAACAGCTGCAATATCTTCCTTGACCCTCTCAGCTATAAACAAACAAGTCAGCCATAGCCGAGCATTTGTTGGAGTCAGGACCAAACCACTGGATTGAGCTTCACAATCCCAAAATTCTGTCCACGGAACGTCATTTCTACTCAAGAATGGTACGTGAAGCAGTTGAAATAAAAAAGCATAAAAATGTCAACCGGGACGATGGATATAAGCTTTCATCTTCGTGGAATCCTGTTATTAATAAGTGTCGACGTCGGATGAGTGTTGTGAGTCGGTGTGATGGGGTGACAAATAAAAATCACCAATTGCGGGTAGTTCGTGATACGAGTGCTGGTACTATTAGTGATCAAGTGTGGGTAGTTCGAAGGACTCGCGCTGCTAGGCAGACTTGACACCCCACACTTCAGTCCACTCGTGACCACGGCCACTGCAATGTTGCCGAAACGTCGAGGTAAATATTACTCGTGTGTGTTAGCGTGATAAGTCCCGTTGGTGGTATTTTGACTATGAGTGAGAATCACGAAAGTTTAAAACGTTATAAAATTTATTTGAGTTTTATTTAACTTTTAACTTATAATGTCCATTTAAAGAAAATGTTACAAATTACATATTTTTTAAGGGGACGTGCAAAATTATGGCTTTTGCGCGTTATTTTAAATAATTAAAGTGGTTCTTTGAGTTAATTCACTATTTTTTTTAATTTTTCTACAGGAACTTACGTCCAAATATGTAGCAAATAAAATATAAAATGTCCTATAAACCAAAAATCGGTTACTACATTATTTATTTATTTACGGTTTATGGGTGTAAGGGGCTATGACACCCGTATGTCACGGGCGTAAGGGACAGCTATTTTTCTTATTAAGCTTTTTACGAAAATGTCTATAGTTTCACGTTGAAAAGCAAGAAAATTCAAGATTTTACGTAATTATAACGTCCTGCTAAGTTAAACATTAACAATGCTGTGAGGGTTTGAAAATTACCAAAAACTTCTTTTCGCTCTCCTGAAAAGTAGCATTTTGTCCCTTACGTCAATTGAGACTTCCACCATCGACATATTTACGAATTATGCTCAGAATAAGGTAGGCGGCGACATCTGCTATACATTTTAGAATACAAACAACACCGTGCTACTACATAGTTTGGTGCATTGCCGCTAGTTAGCGTTTTAGTGCTACGGACTGAGTAATCCAATCAAAAATCTGGAGTCGATGCAAAATTTTGTTTTCGTCAACATACGGATTATTGTTATTGTTAGCCTATTCTGTCCCACTGCTGAGCAAAGGCCTCCCCCCAATACTTCCACTGCTCTCTGTTCCCTGCATACAAGGGCCAGTCCTTCAAGAAGAAGTCCAGTTCATCCCGCCATTGCCGTCTAGGTCTGCCAGGTCGCCTTTTCGAGTTGGTGGGCATCTACTCGGTGGTTATCTTGGCTGAAAACTCGTCTGGCATGCGGCAAACATGGCCAGCCCAGTCCCACTTCAGCTAAGACGCCGTTCGACCTACATCAGTGATTTGGGTCATGGAGCGCAGGGTGGTGTTCCGGATCCGATCGACGAGTTTTAAACCTAGCATGCGGCACTCCATGGCTCCCTGGCAAACCCCGATTTTGAACTTTAGAGCTTCTGTTAAGGACCAAGTTTGAGCACCGTAGGTGAGAGTTGGTAGTACGCACATATCCATGAGTTTCCTTTTTAAGGTAATTGGGAAGTTACCCTTCATAAGGTGTTTCATTGACCAATAGCTTCTCCAGGCGTTTTCTGTCCGTCTGTCGACTTCTTTTTCTTGCCTCGCCTGGAAGGAGACTAATAGGCCCAAGTAAATATACTCATGGACATATGCGATATGTTCACCGTTTATCTCAATCCTACGTTGGGTGCTATTTGTCATAGACTTGGTTTTCGACATGTTCATCCTTAGTCCAATCTCGAGGCTTGCTTTGCTTAGATCACTTAGCATAACTTGGAGGTCGGTAGCTGATGAATAGAAGAGGACTATATATCAGTCAATGCGCTCAACGAATTGCTTGGTATATGTCATAAATACGCTACCTCTCATGGACTACTGTACAACTTGAAAAAGACTGTGTATATGACTTTCAAGGCCCCAGATCTGACACTCCCAGTTTTGCTGGACGGGACTTCAGTTACCAGAGTGAGTCAGGTTAAATATTTAGGCCATTATTTAACTGACAATTTAAAAGATGATGTAGATGTAGAACGGGAGCGCAGGGCGCTGGCGGTGCGGGCGAATATGCTGGCACGCAGGTTCGCTTGGTGTACGAGTGCAGTTAATATAACGAACGCTCTTTAAAGCATACTGCACGTCAATGTACTAGGGTGCCCTGTGGGCAAGCTGCACGCAACGCTCCGTCAGCTCCCTGCGCGTCCAGTATAATAACGGCCTCAGAGCGCTGTTAGGGCTGCCACGGTTTTGCAGTGCGCCCACTATGTTTGTCGCAGCGAAGGTAGATAGCTTTAATGCTGTACTACTATGGAAAAAAAGGCATCGCTTCTGACAAGAATACGTGGCAGTACTAACAGCCTCCTGAAGATGAAAGCTGTAAGAGATGAGTGCTCTATAATGCAAAATTTTATTAATACCACACTATCACTCGTCCAATATGTATACTAACATAGTTATAAGCAAATTACTAATAATGTATGGATCTTTGTTGTCTGAATAAATAAATGAATTACTATTATTATTATTATATCGTCGGCGAATCGAAGATTAGTTAATCTTCTATCACCGACGATCAGCCCCTTGTTCTCCCAGCTCGGCGTTGGCTTCCGAAAGACCTCTTCAAGTGTGCTGGTAAAAAGTTTGGGCGATAGCGTGTCTCCGTGCTTGACCCCTCTTTGTATAGGGAAGGACGGTCCTCTTGAATTCAGTCTTATTGCGGCTGTACTATTGGTGTGTATGGTTTCGAGAAGGTTAATATAGGCTTGTTCAATGTTTTGGTTATGCAAAGATTCGAAAATGGAAGAATGGGTAAGGCTGTCAAAGGCTTTAGAGTAATCGACAAAGGCAAGATAAAGGGGGGAGTTGTGTTCCTGAAATTTTTCCAGTATTTGGTTCAAGGCTTGAAGTTCAGTGGTCGAGAGTCCAGGACGAAACCCTGCCTGCTCAGGTGGCTGGTGGTAGTCAAGCTTTCCTGATATGCGCCTTTCGATTATTTTTATGAAGACTTTGTACAGATGAGAGACAAGACTTATAGGGGGGGTTTGGACGTGTAA
Organism: Choristoneura fumiferana; assembly: GCF_025370935.1. Classification (NCBI taxonomy): domain Eukaryota; kingdom Metazoa; phylum Arthropoda; class Insecta; order Lepidoptera; family Tortricidae; genus Choristoneura; species Choristoneura fumiferana. The sequence goes on from NC_133484.1 coordinate 18,876,717, forward strand.
CCCACCACGCTCGTCCAGTGCGGGTTGGTGGGTGAGCAGTGAGCCTGCTAGCTCGACTCGGTGGCGCCGCCGTTGATGGTCAGACCATTCTTCCGCCGCCGCCCTAATTTAGTATCCTGCTCTAACTTGTGCTCTCGTCGGCGTCACACTTGAATTAACAAGTGTGCGACAGTTTAACGTCGTATCGAGGACAAACATACGGATGGTTATAAAAAAATAATTACTAGATGAAGCAGCTTGAAAAAATTAATATAGTGTCTGAGAAACTGTGCATTATCAATATGTGAGTGTCATTTTATAATATTACGTTATTTACATAACGTTAAGTAAGATTTTTTAAACGTTCCCGATTTGGTACTCCATGCATTGACGTTCTTATTGCGAATTCCAAATAAGTGAAAAATGTTTGTATTTATGAGAGTCTACATGTGTAATAAGCACAAGGATTAATTTAGTATGTCCTGTCGGAACGATTATATTTGTTTTGGTCGCAGATCATTACATTTTTTAATTATTTTTTTTAGACGATGTGGAAGAAACTCCTACAGCATAATGCATGTAGTTCCTTAACGGGAACAGGATTAAAAAAATCTTTTTTTAATAAAATTGTTACTATATATTTTTTATTATTTTTCCTTTTATTAAAAATTATATAACGTATTTTTTTTGCAAAAAAAAATCATGCGTTGCAAGGTTAAACAAATATATTTTCCTGGAAATAATGCATTTCTTATAATAGATAATAATTATTAAAAAGGCACTGTACTAAAAGTAAAGCATTGTAGTTACCAAACTTAAAGAATCGGTCCATTACTTAAAATAAAGATATTTTTTTCTTTGTACAGCTGTAATGTAACGTAGATATCTGTTTACTTTAACATCGTACTCGTATATCGCAGCACATTTACTCATATTCATGCAAACTTTTTTGCAACCAGTAAATTCCGTGGCCGTGTATGTAATTATTCACTTCACCTCCAATTCCTTTAGATATATCCACGCAGTTCTTAAAACAACACGGGTTTGCTCGCTTACATTCTCGGAGTTTCTAGTAATTTCGAAGTTTGATTAAGTCCTACTAAAATTATTGTTGTAAATGTGAACGTTTGTGACGGTACGCGATGCGACGAATGTTGTGATATATCGTTACATTGCAGGGCCGCGAGGCGTGAATTGGTAAGCGATCATTCATGGGCGGCAATGCACCGCAACTTGCACAATATTTCTCGCGCCGTCGAAATGGTATTTACCGGGTTTACACTTGTATCGCCGACGAACTTTAATCGAAAATACAGTTCGCCGAACATACGGTACAAGTAATTTCTAATCACGATTTTTTAATTTGTAGATGTGTAATTTGTGGATGGGTTATAATGCGAAAGTACGACTCATCATTTATTATTTCAATTCTTTTAAATCACTTCGTTATACGTACAAATAGTTCCGATATATCATATTCCGTACGCATTAATTAACTTCACTTTACAGAATAAAATTCTTTTCTCATCTTATATTCTATATATATTTATTATATATATATATATATATGTAGGTAATTACCTAAGTATATATTTTACAGGCAATTCGTATGGGGTCGCAGTTTTAACTTAACTCAACCCGATAATACTGCTAAGAGTAGTAATTCATTTCTGTGTGTAGGTAATCTAGTTTACTTTGAGTGTTAGTGTACGTAGCCGATCACATTAAAATATATAAAAACTAGCTTTTACCCGCGGCTTCGCTCGCGTTAACCATAAACATTTCAAAGAAGCAAGCAACCAAGCAAGCAAGCAATCAAGCAAGCATGCAAGCCAGCATGCAAGTAAGCATGCAAGCCAGCATGCAAGCAAGCAAGCATGCAAGCAAACATGCAAGGAAGCAACAAAACATGCAAGCATGCAAGTGAGCATGTAAGCAAGCATGTAATTATGCAAGGAATAGTGCAAGCAAGCATGCATTCGAGCATGCAAGCAAGCATGATTTCAAAGCTGCATTCAAGCATGCAAGCCAGTATGTAATTTTGCAAGAAATAGTGCTAGTAATAAGCATATTAGCATTCAAGCCTGCATTCAAGCATGCAAGCAAGCATGTAAGCAAGCATGCAAGCAAGCCATGAAAGCAAGCATGTAAGCAAGCATGTAATTATGCAAGAAATGGTACATGCAAGCAAGCAAGCATGCTTTTTAACACATTATTTAGAAAACGTTTGTGTAATGTGCATTCATACTCGTTGTTCTATGTAGAGAGTCAGCTCAGCGGTTAGAATACAAAACAAACTTTTGGTCATCCCTTGGGAATGGCAATTTTTTTCGGGATAAAAAATATCCTATTATTTATTCTGGACTTCTAATATGACGTATGCAAAATTTCATAAGTCGTATGTCGAATCTGTTTTATTCAGAAACAGACCGATGGCAAATCTGACCTCAACAGAGTCGTACTTACTCAAATTCTGGCCTAAAACTCAACTGATTTAATACGAATCGTCCTGGCACGCCTAAAGGGTAAAATAAACCTGAAATGTCTATGAAACAACGTTGATGATGAAATAACGAATAATTTTGCCTTCTGAATGGTAATAGAACGAAATTATGCTAAGCAAAAATAGGAGAACCAAGACAAGGTGTTCGATGAATCATTGTCGATGAAATATTATTTGAAGAAGTCTGTCGACAAAACAAGGGGCACCCACTAAATGATACTTTAAATTACGTCAATTGGTATGGCGTCGCTTTACATACTGTAAATTAAAATCATTGTTTTGTTCGCTGCACGTAGAGTAAGATGTCACAGTTTCTTCGGAAATTAAGTCAAATCTACTACTAAAATATAGGTTATGTTCTTTTACAGATGGCCCATAGATAATTAAAAAGAATTATAGCCTATCATGGCTCAATCAGAAACAGTTGAAGATTTGGATAAATTTAAACACAATGGCGATGAGGCTGTGGAACTGGCTGGTGAGAATGTTTTATATTTCCATTAAAAAAATACAACAGAAATCGGAATCCCTGTTACCTACATCACTTCTGCTACCCAAAATTAACTTAGGATTAACACAGGAAATGGTGAAATTTATTTATGTTAGATTATAAATATATTTTATTTGCATTAAATGTTGTAGCAATAAATAATGTTTACAATTAATTTAGGATTCAAACATTGAAACTTAAAAGTCATTCAAATATTATAATAATCGAACATGCCTATTTATTACATAAACATAAATAGATTTGTTAAAAATTCATTCAATTTAACAAATATTTATTCCAACTGTTGAGGCAGTATACGGAATCTTTTAAAAAAAAACGTGCAACGAGGTTGCATACTTATTAAAAGATCGGGGAAAATTTACATTTGGAAATATTTCGTTGTCATGTAATTTATTAGGTATCGATATATTTTTAATACCAAAAAGGTAATTTAAGATTGTAATCAACACATTTGATCCTATCTCTCGCTATTTTCGTGTTTAAGTGAAATGACGCAGATCAAAGTAAAGTTAAAATATTTGGAATTCAGTGAGTAGACCCAACACTGTACTCAGCATTAAAAAAAAAAAAAAAGTTACTTTGTCTCACGGAGTGAGCAAAATGCGATTTTGCTCACTGATTTCTCATAGCAAAACCTGCCTGTTTGAGGTGCTGAGGTGAAAAAACATTTTCAGTAAGCCAACGGAACAAATTTTTAAAAGGCGTTAATTGGAGCTCTTTTATTCGCTGGGTGCGAAGTATTAGGTGGGGGTAATGAAATGGGCGCTCATATTATGACCGCTGCGATATATTTCATTCCTCATAATATTGTGGCAAAAATCAAAAATATCACGTATTAATTTATAATACAAAATTACTGTGATACTAACAGTGATTTGGGTGGACAAAGGTTGTGATTTCATTTTTGTAATTAAAATTAAATGAGGCAAGTAAAATTTATTCAAAAAGTGTGTTTTATTTTGGTTATGTCAGGATTTTTTTACTTCATGTTTAGTTGTACTTTTACTGTAAAACAAAAAGATTAAGCTACTTTAATGGTTTCTTTAATTAATAGTAAACATATATAATTGTTCTTGTATCGCTAGTAATAAATTAAATATGGTTTTCAAATCGAAATGAGTATCATTTTGAAAAAAGGTGGGAGTACAAAGGTAACTAGGCTATCAGGACGACCTGATTCACCCTACATCGGAATCCATGCTTCCTGTGCCGTACTATGTAAGAGTAAGGGTCTTTCCGGATGAGGTAGTCCAATAATTCTTTCATTCTTCAGGGCACGGCTGCTACAACCGGCTGGTGCTGGTGGCGTGCAGCGTGATCAGCAACGCGGTGGCTCTCGACATGTTCGGCTTTGGCGTGGTGCTGGCCGCCGCCTCCTGCGACCTGCAACTCGGGATCAGAGAAATCGGAGTGCTTGGGTCCATGCCCTTTGCAGGTCTGTGTCTTCCAGTTTATCTCTTGAGAGATTCGATGTAATCATTTCTAAGTCTTGAGCGCTTTTATGACTACTTTGCGTGAAATGTCAAAAGCAATACCAATTGCAATAAAAAAATAAGCTATTATATTTTTCTTTTCATTGCAGGTGTGCTGTTCGCGTTTCCTTGGGGCTACTTCGCCGACACCCGCGGCCGCCGGCGCGCGCTGCTGGTGTCCTGCACAGGCGGGTTCATCCTGGCAGCTCTGGGCAGCCTCTCACCCAGCTGGCAAGTCTTGTTGGTGCTCAAGCTAATCGGCTGCTGGTTGTAAGTATCGACAGGGTTGAAAAAACAATTCTTAGTAGGTAATTATGCGGGTTAACATTGATTACTTAATGCATAAGTAAATCTGTGAAAAGACTCCTAATCTGTCTGAAGGATCGTTTGTGTTTGTCCTTTAGGAAATCATATAAAGGTCTTCAAAATTACATATGAGAGTACTTAATTGTAATTCGTGCAATCTCTACAGCAACCGGTACCAGAGAAGGTTCAGTCAAGCTCAGAAGTCCTTAAAATTATTAGTAGATAATTTGTCACATAGACTAGAAATGTTTGAAATAAATAGTTCAACTAGTCTTAAGCTCGTCTGTACATGTGATTTGTTTCAACTCATCTAAATTAAGGTACATAGGCAGTTTGTGTTTATATATAATGTAGTTGTCCTACCGTTTTCAGTTCAACAGCATCGTACAGTCTGACCATGGCCTACCTCGGAGAATGTACGGGAAATAAACACAGGAGCGAGTATTTGTTCGTGATGAACAGCATGAACCTTTTTTCCGAGGCTGTTACATTCAGTAAGACTAAGATAAATGTGTTAATTATTTTACTTCAGAAATAAACCGTATCATAAGTTCAAAATGCATTCACTTTTTGAGCTTTTTAAGTCATAATTTGATTCTATTTATCTTTAATTATCTTCATTTTAGACCAATTTTGTTTGTTTTATCTTTCTCTTCT